>NW_020838052.1:3119188-3121484 GCF_003676395.1 Aethalodelphis obliquidens | reverse complement strand
TTTCTTTCTTTCTTTCTTTCTTTCTTTCTTTCTTTCTTTCTTTCTTTCTTTCTTTCTTTCTTTCTTTCTTTCTTTCTTTCTTTCCTTCCTTCCTTCTTTCCTTCCTTCCTTCCGTCCTTTAGACACTGAATCATCCCAAATTGAGGAGGTGGACTTTGAGAGCAAGGTTTGTTATTTTTTCCCCTTTTCCTCTTTTTGTGAGAGTGTATGTGTATGCTTCTGTGTGAGATTTTTTTCTGCATAGCTTTGCTTCCACCATTTGTCCTAGGGTTCTATCTGTCCTTGCTTTTTGTTTGTTTTGAATTTTTTTCTTAATAAATATTTTTAATTTTAATAACTTATATTTTAATTTACTTTATTTTACTTTATTTTTCTTTCCTTATTTCTTTCTTTACTAATTCTTTTTCTTCATTTTTTAATTTTTAAAATTTTTTCTTGTGCATGTTTATTGGAGTATAATTACTTTACAATGGTGTGTTAGTTTCTGTTTCATAACAAAGTGAATCAGTTATACATATACATATGTCTCCGTATCTCTTCACTCTTGCGTCTCCCACCCTCCCACCCTCCCTATTCCACTCCTCTAGGTGGTCACAAAGCACCGGGCTGATCTCCCTGTGCTATGCAACTTCTTCCCACTAGCAATCTACCTTACCATTGGTAGTGTATATATGTCCCTGTCTCTCTCTCCCTTTGTCACAGCTCACCCTTCCCCCTCCCCATATCCTCAAGTCCAAATAGAGCTGCAATGAACATTTTGGTACATGACTCTTTTTGAATTATGGTTTTCTCAGGGTTTATGCCCAGTAGTGGGATTGCTGGGGCATATGGTAGTTCTATTTGTAGTTTTTTTTTTTTTTTACATCTTTATTGGAGTATAATTGCTCCACAAAGGTGTGTTAGTTTCTGCTTTACAACAAAGAGAATCAGTTATACATATACATATGTCCCCATATCTCTTCACTCTTGCATCTCCTCCCCTTTCACCATTCCAATCCCACTTCTCAAGGTGGTCACAAAGCACCGAGTTGATCACTCTGTGCTTTGTGGCTGCTTCCCACTAGCTATCTACCTTACATTGGTAGTGTATATATGTCCATGCAACTCTCTCGCTTTGTCACAGCTTACGCTTCTCCCTTCCCATATCCTCAAGTGCATCCTCTAGTAGGTCTGTGTCTTTATTACTGTTTTACAACTAGGTTCTTCATGACAGTTTTTTTTCTTAAATTCCATATATATGTGTTAGCATACAGTATTTTTCTTTCTCTTTCTGACATACTTCACTCTGTATGACAGACTCTAAGTCTATCCCCCTCACTACAAATAGCTCAATTTCGTTTCTTTTTATGGCTGAGAAATATTCCACTGTATATGTATGCCACATCTTCTTTAGCCATTCATCTGATAGTGGACACTTAGGATGTTTCCATCTTCGGGCTATTGTAAACAGAGCTGCAATGAACATTTTGGTACATGACTCTTTTTTTTTATTTTTTTATTTTTTATATTTTTAACATCTTTATTGGGGTACAATTGCTTTACAATGGTGTGTTAGTTTCTGCTTTATAACAAAGTGAATCAGTTATACATATACATATGTTCCCATATCTCTTCCCTCTTGCATCTCCCTCCCTCCTACCCTCCCTATCCCACCCCTCCAGGCTGTCACAAAGCACCGAGCCAATATCCCTGTGCCATGCGGCTGCTTCCCACTAGCTATCTACCTTACTACGTTTGCTAGTGTGTATATGTCCATGACTCTCTCTCGCCCTGTCACAGCTCACCCTTCCCCCTCCCCATAACCTCAAGTCCGTTCTCTAGGAGGTCTGCGTCTTTATTCCTGCATTACCCCTAGGTTCTTCATGACATTTTTTTTCTTAAATTCCATATATATGTGTTAGCATACGGTATTTGTCTTTTTCTTTCTGACTTACTTCACTCTGTATGACAGACTCTAGGTCTACCCATCTCATTACAAATAGCTCAATTTCGTTTCTTTTGATGGCTGAGTAGTATTCCATTGTATATATGTGCCACATCTTCTTTATCCATTCATCCGATGATGGGCACTTAGGTTGTTTCCATCTCTGGGCTACTGTAAATAGAGCTGCAATGAACATTTTGGTACATGACTCTTTTTGAATTTCGGTTTTCTCAGGGTATATGCCCAGTAGTGGGATTGCTGGCTCATATGGTAGTTCTATTTGTAGTTTTTTAAGGAACCTCCATACTGTTCTCCATAGTGGCTGAACCAATTCATATTCCCACCAGCAGTGCAAGAGTGTTCCCTTTTCTC
>NW_020838052.1:3092250-3109188 GCF_003676395.1 Aethalodelphis obliquidens | reverse complement strand
ACAAAAATAAGCTCAAAATGGATTAAAGACCTAAATGTAAGGCCAGACACCATTAAAACCCTTACAGGAAAACACAGGCAGAACACTCTATTACATAAATCACAGCAAGATCCTTTTTGACCCACCTCCTAGAGAAATGGAAATAAAAACAAATATAAAAAATGGGACCTAATGAACCTTCAAAGCGTTTGCACAGCAAAGGAAACCATAATCAAGACCAAAAGACAACCCTCAGAATGGGAGAGAATATTTGCAAATGAAGAAACTGACAAAGATTAATCTCCAAAATTTATAAGCAGCTCATGCAGCTCAGTAACAATAAAACAAAAAACCCAATCCAAAAATGGGCGCAAGACCTAAATAGACATTTCTCCGAAGAAGATATACAGACTGTCAACAAACACATGAAAGAATGCTCAACATCATTAATCTTTAGAGAAATGCAAATCAAAACTACAATGAGATATCATCTCACACCAGTCAGAATGGCCATCATCAAAAAATCTAGAAACACTAAATGCTTGAGAGGGTGTGGAGAAAAGGGAACACTCTTGCACTGCTGGTGGGAATGTGAATTGGTACAGCCACTATGGAGAACAGTATGGAGGTTCCTTAAGATACTACATATAGAGCTACCATATGACCCAGCAATCCCACTATTGATCATATACCGTGAGAAGACCATGATTCCAAAATAGTCATGTACCAAAATGTTCATTGCAACTCTATTTACAATATCCTTGACATGGAAACAACCTATGTGTCCATCATCAGGTGACTGGAAAAAAAAGATGTGTCACATATATGCAATGGAATATTAGTCAGCCATAAAAAGAAACGAAACTGAGCTATTTGTGATGAGGTGGATAGACCTAGAGTCTGTCATGCAGAGTGAAGTAAGTCAGAAAGAGAAAGATAAATACCATATGCTAACACATATATATCGAATTTTTAAAAAAATATCATGAAGAACCTAGGGTTAAGCCAGGAATAAAGACACAGTCGTACTTGCGAATGGACTTGAGGATATAGGGAGGGGGAAGTGTAATCTGTGCAAAGCGCGAGAGAGGCATGGACATATATACACTACCACACGTAAGGTAGATAGCTAGTGGGAAGCAGCCGCATGGCACAGGGAGATCAGCTCTGTGCTTTGTGACCGCCTGGAGGGGTGGGATAGGGAGGGTGGGAGGGCGGGAGATGCAAGAGGGAGAGATATGGGAACATATGTATAACTTATTCACTTTTTTATAAAGCAGAAACTAACACAGCATTGTAAAGGAATTATACTCTAATAAAGAATTAAAAAAATAAAAGTAGTATTTTCCATTGGCATCACTATTCTTCAGTTTCAGAGTCATCTTAGGGATTATAAGTATCATCCTCAGTTCATAGATGATGGCATTGAGAAGCAGAAAATTGTGATCAATTGTAATTGTGATAGGCAAAAAACAAAAACAAAAAACTGTGGATTACCCCATGATCCCCATGAAGAGAAATTTGAGTTGGGGCTCCCACGAAGTGACCTACAATGCTCGATTAGCTGGATGTCTACCATGGGATCTCTGTCACTGAGGTCCATGTGCTCAGGAGAGGCCTCTCATTGTGAAATTGTACTGGCCTAGGAGAGGGTAATGCCATTAACATGTGGCCACTCCTCTGACCCTTCTCATGTGGTCTGTCTTGGTTTCTGTGATGCAAGTAAGAGCTTCAGTTTCACCCCTAGTGTTTTCTGTGAAATGTTGTCCCTGAATAGTTGTTAGTTGTCCTTCTTGTGAAGTGGATAAAAGTTGAGAATAACCTGTGTTGTCATTTTGGGGACATCACTCTGTCAAAATTTTAACATTAGGCGAGTCTGAGTGAAGAATGAATGTGACACTTTGGTACAGTTCTCTGCAACTTCCAGTGAATCTATAATTATTACAAAATTCTAAAAGTGAAGTTTTAAATTTGTTTATTTTTATTTTTTATTGAAGTACAGTTTATTTCCAATATATTCATTTCAGATGCACAGCATAGTGATTCAGTATTTTTACTAATAGTTTATACTCCATTATAAGTTGTTACAAGATAATGGCTATAATTCCCTGTGCTATACAATATATCCTTGTTCCTTATCTATTTTGTACATAGTAGTTACATCTCTTAATCCCATACCCCTATATTGTGCCTCCTCCTTCCTCTCCCTACTGGTAACCACTAATTTATTTTCATATCTGTGGGTCCATTTCTGTTTTGCTATATACATTTGTTTGTTTTATTTTTTAGATTCCACATATGTGATAACCCAATGCTACTCAAAGTGTGGTCCACAAGTTACTGCTGGCCCATCCATACATAGAACAGCAATTGAAGTAATTGAAGTTTAGAAGTTCTCATAGCATTTTGAAAATTTTGCATTTATCAAATCTAATAGTAAAAATGTTTAAACTTGAATAAAATGCTAGAAGTTATGATATCTCCAAGTAAGAGTCAGGCGTCAGTTAAAATATAAGGTAGACAGAATAGTTACAGAAGAACTAAAGGATACTGTGGAATTTGTTGATCATAAAATAGATTTCCAAGAAAAACAAATGAAAGATGTGAGAGGGAGTGAAACAGTGCAAACTAGGTTAGGGGAGAAAAACTTAAAGTAGTATAGATATTAGACTACTGCTGGAACAGGATGTGTGAATTGGCAGTGACAATGTTTAACAGAAAATTGAGACAAAGTGATCTTAGCTATGGCAAGATTTATCAAGATTTCAATAGGAGTTCCTTGATATGCTGGTAGTCATGACTCTTAAGGTAAAACATCCTGAATTTACAGAAGAGGTTGTCTTAAATGATCTGTCCTTAACATATTTCCTGATGTTTATAGCTCCTAAGCTGTGCTTTAGTATGGTCAAGATACTTCTTTTCCCACAAATTGAATTATATGCCTTCCATGAGTCACCTGTATGTTGTTTTCAACTTCTATATCTTCCATCTTTACTTATTGTTTTATATAATAAAACTGTGTATGAAACCAACTCAAAAATATAGTGCTGAATCTTTGGAAATTATCTTGGACACTTTCAAAATGCTGAATAAAGTTGAGTCACTTAAAAATTGTTAAACCATCAACAAAATGCAAAAGGCAACTTAACAAATGTGAGAAAATATTTGCAAATCATATATATATAATAAAAGGGTTAATATCCAAAACATATGAAGAACTCATATAATTCAGTAGCAAGAAAACAAAACAATGGAGAACATTTTGGAGGTTCTTTTAAAAACTAAAAATAGAACTATCATATGACCTAGCAATTGCATTACTGGGCATATACCCTGAGAGAACCATAATTCAACAAGAGTCATGTACCACAATGTTCATTGCAGCACTATTTACAATAGCTAGAGCATGGAAGTAACCTAAGTGTCCATCAACAGATGACTGGATAAAGAAGATGTGGCACATATATACAATGGAATATTACTCAGCCATAAAAAGAAACAAAATTGAGTTATTTGTAGTGCGGTGGATGGACATAGAGACTGTCATACAGAGTGAAGTAAGTCAGAAAAAGAAAAACAAATACCGTATGCTAACACATATATATGGAATCTAAAAAAAAACGGTTCTGACAAACCTAGGGGCAGGACAGGAATAAAGACACAGACATAGAGAATGGACTTGAGGACAAAGGGAGGGAGAAGTGTAAGCTGGGATGAAGTAAGATAGTAGCATTGACGTATATACACTACCAAATATAAAATAGATAGCTAGTGGGAAGCAGCTGCATCACACAGGGGAATCAACTCGGTGCTTTGTGACCACTTAGAGGGTTAGGATATGGAGGGTGGGAGGGAGACATAAGAGGGAGGGGATATGGGGATATATGTATACATATAACTAATTCACTTTGTTGTACAGCAGAAACTAACACAACATTGTAAAGCAATTATACTCCAAAAATGATGTTTTAAAAAAATGAAGAAAGTAAAAAAAAAAAAAAAAAGGAAGAGAGAGAGAAATGGACACAGGGTCTGAGTAATCATTTTACCAATGATGGTGTAGAGATGGTCAACAAGTACAAGGAAAGATGCTCAACATTACTACTTATCAGGGAAATGCAATTCAAAACCACAGTGAGATATCACCTCAAACCTGTCAGAATGGCTATTATCAAGAAGACAAAAAATAACAAGTGTTGGTGAGGATGTAGAGAAAAGGGAACCCTTCTGCACTGTTAGAGGGAATGTAAATTGGTGCAGCCACATGGAAAGCAGTATAGAGGTTTTATTAAAAAAAAAAAAAACTAAAAATAGAAGCACCATATAACCCAGCAATTCCACTTCTTAGAACAAAGCAAAAACACAATGTCAGAAAGATATAAGGATTCCCATGTTCATTGCAGCATTGTTTACAATAGCCAATATATGAAAGCAATCTGTGTCTACTGACAAATTAATGGATAAAAGATGTGATATATATATATATATATATATATATATATATAATATGTATTATATATATAAAATAGGATGATGGATGTTAACCAGAGTTATTATGGAAAGTAATCATTTTACCATTACAATGTATATAAATATCAAATCATCATGCTGTATACCTGAAACTAATATAATGTTTTGTGTCAATTATACCTCAATAAAAAATTAATTAATAATTGAAATTGTTGTCAAATCATATAGTGGAATAATCAGCAGACGATTTTGAAGTAAATTTTACCAGAGACAATATGTGAATGGCCAATAAGCCTTGGAAATAGCATTCAACATCATTAGCCATTAGGAAAATGCAAACCAAAATCACGATGAGGGGGGAAATCTTTGAAGTCGTGGAGGAGAGCACAACAACAGGGGTGTGGAGGGCAAACCGGAGAGATTCCCGCACACAGGATGGGTGCCGACAAGCACTCACCAGCCCGAGAGGCTTGTCTACTCACCGCTGGGGTGGGTGGGGGCTGGGACCTGAGGTTCAAGCTTCGGTCGGATTGCAGGGAGAGGACTGGCGGCGTGAACACACCCTGAAGGGGTTAGTGCACCAAGGCTAGCCGGGAGGGAGTCCAGGAAAAAGTATGGACCTGCAGAAGAGGCAAGAGACTTTTTCTTGCCTCTTTGTTTCCTGGTGCACAAAGAGAGGGGATTAAGAGCGCTGCTTAAAGGAGCTCCAGAGACAGGCGGGAACCACGGCTAACAGTGCGCACCCCAGAGATGGGCATGAGACGCTAAGGCCGCGGCTGCCACCACCAACAAGCCTGTGTGCGAGCACAAGTCACTATCCACACCTCCCCTCCCGGGAGCCTGTGCAGCCGCCACTGCCAGGGTCCCGTGATCCAGGGACAACTTCCCCTGGGGAACACTCGCACACCTCAGGCTGGTGCAACGTGGCACTGGGCTCTGCCACCACAGGCTCGCCCTGCACTCCGTGCCCCTCCCTCACCCTGGTCTGAGTGAGACAGAGCCCCCAAATCAGATGCTTCTCTAACCCCATCCTATCTGAATGAAGAACACATGCCCTCTGGCAACCTACACGCAGAGGTGGAGCTAAATCCAAAGCTGAACCCCGGGAAGTGTGCGAAAAAAGAAGAGAAAGGGAAATCTCTACCAGCAGCCTCAGGAGAAGCGGATTAACGCTTCACACTCAACTAGATGTACTCTGGATCTGTGGAACACCTGAATAGACAATGAATCATCCCAAATTGAGGAGGTGGACTTCGGGAGAAAGATATATTATTATTTCCCCTTTTCCCCTTTTTGTGAGTGTCTATGTACATGCTTCTGTGTGAGATTTTGTCTGTATAGCTTTGCTTTCACCATTTGTCCTAGGGCTCTGTCTATCCATTTTCTGTTTGTTTGTTTCTCTGTTTTGTTGTTTTTTTTCACTTTAAAACAAATATTTTTCTTAATAATTGTTTTATTTTAAAAACTTTATTTTATTTTATGATTTTTATTTCTTTCTTTCAACATTTTATCCCTATTATTCTGAGCCGTGTGGAGGGTGCGCTCTTGGTGCTGAAGCCAGGAGTCAGTGCTGTGCCTTTGAGCAGGGGGAACAAACTTCCAGACACCGGTCCACAAGAGACCTCCAAGCTCCACATAATATCAAATGATGAAAATCTCCCAGAGATCTCCATCTCAACACCAAGACCCAGATTCACTCAATGACCAGAAAGCTACATTGCTGGACACCTTATGCCAAACAACAAGCAAGACAGAAACACAACCCCACCCATTAGCGGAGAGGCTGCCTAAAATAATAACAAGGGCACAGACACCCCAAAACGCACCACCAGATGTGGACCTGCCGACCAGAAAGACAAGATGCAGCCTCATCCACCAGAACACAGGCACTAGTACCCTCCACCAGGAAGCCTACACAACCCACTAAACCAACTTTAGCAACTGGGGACAGACACCAAAAGCAACGGGAAATACGAACCTGCAGACTGCAAAAAGGAAACCCCAAACACAGGAAGATAAGCAAAATGAGAAGACAGAAAAACAGACAACCAATGAAGGATCAAGATGAAAACCCACTAGCCCTAACAAATGAGGAAGAAATAGGCAGTCTACTTGAAAAAGAATCCAGAATAATGATAGTCAAGATGATCCAAAATCTTGGAAATAGAATACAGAAAATGTCATAAACATTTAACAAGGACCTAGAAGAACTAAAGAGGAAACAAGCAATGATGAACAACACAGTAAATGAAATTAAAAATACTGTAGATGGGATCAATAGCAGAATAACTGAGGCAGAAGAATGGATAAGTGACCTGGAAGATAAAATAGTGGAAATAACTACTGAAGAGCAGAATAAAGAAAAAAGAATGAAAAGAACTGAGGACAGTCTCAGAGATCTCTGGGACAACATTTAATGCACCAACATTCGAATTATAAGGGTCCCAGAAGAAGAAGAGAAAAAGAAAGGGATGAGAAAATATTTGAAGATATTATAGTTGAAAACATCCCTAATACGGGAAAGGAAATACTTAATCAAGTAGAGGAAGCACAGGGAGCCCCATACAGGATAAATCCAAGGAGAAACATGCCAAGACATATATTAATCAAACTGTCAAAATTAAATACAAAGAAAACATATTAAAAGCAGCAAGGGAAAATCAACAAATAACACACAAGGGAATCCCCATAAGGTTAACAGCTGAACGTACAGCAGAACTCTGCAAGCCAGAAGGGACTGGTAGGACATATTTAAAGTGATGAAGGAGAAAAACCTGGAAACCAGATTACTCTACCCAGCAAGGATCTCATTCAGATTTGATGGAGAAATTAAAACATTTACAGACAAGCAAAAGCTGACTGAGTTCAGCAACACCAAACCAGCTTTACAACAAATGCTAAAGGAACTTCTCTAGGTAAGAAACACAAGAGAAGGAAAACACCTACAATAAAAAAAAAACCAAAACTATTAATAAAATGGGAATAGGAACATACATATTGATAATTACCTTAAAAGTAAATGGATTAAATGCTCCCACCAAAAGACAAGGACTGACTGAATGGATACAGAAACACGACCCATATATATGCTCTCTACAGGAGATCCACTTCAGAGCTAGGGAACCTACAGACTGAAAGCGAAGGGATGGAAAAAGATATTCCATGCAAATGGAAATAAAAAGAAAGCTGGAGTAGCAATTCTCATATCAGACAAAATAGACTTTAAAATAAAAGCTATTAAAAGAGACAAAGGAGGACACTACATAATGATCAAAGGATAGATCCAAGAAGAAGATATAACAATTGTAAATATTTATGCATACAATATAGGAGCACCTCAATACATAAGTCTAATACTAACAGCCATAAAAGGGGAAATCGACAGTAACATATTCATATTATGGGACTTTAACACCCCACTTTCACCAATGAATAGATCATCCAAAATGAAAATAAATAAGGAAACACAAGCTATAAATGATACATTAAACAAGGTGGAGTTAATTGATATTTATAGGACATTCCATCCGAAAACAACAGAATACACATTTTTCTCAAGTGCTCATGGAACATTCTCCAGGATAGATCATATCTTGGGTCACAAATTAAGCCTTGGTAAATTTAAGAAAACTGAAATTGTAGCAAGTATCTTTTCCGACCTCAATGCTATGAGACTGATATCAATTAGAGGAAAACATCTGTAAAAATACAAACACATGGAGGCTAAACAATACACTACTTTATAACGAAGTGATCACTGAAGAAATTAAAGAGGATATCAAAAAATACCTAGAAACAAATAACAAGTGAGACAGGATGACCCAAAACCTATGAGATGCAGCAAAAGCAGTTCAAAGAGGGAAGTATATATCAATACAATCCTACCCTAAGAAGCAGGAAACGTCTCAAATAAACAACCTAACCTTCCACCTAAAGAAATTAGGGAAAGAAGAACAAAAAAAACCCAACTTTGCAGAGGAAAAGAAATCATAAATATCACATCAGAAATAAATGAAAAAGAAATGAAGGAAATGATAGCAAAGATCGATAAAACTAAAAGCAGGTTCTTTGAAGAGATAAACAAAATTGTTAAACCATTAGCCAGGCTCATCAAGAAAAAAAGAGACAAGACACAACTCAATACAATTAGAATACAAAAAGGAGTAGTAACAAGTGACACTGCAGAAATATTAAAGATCATGAGAGATTACTACAAGCAACTCTATGCCAATAAAATGGACAACATGGAAGAAATGGACAAATCCTTAGCAATGCACAACCTGCCGAGACTGAACCAGGAAGAAATAGAAAATATGAACAGACCAGGGCTTCCCTGGTGGCACAGTGGTTGAGAGTCCGCCTGCCGATGCAGGGGACACAGGCTCATGCCCCGGTCTGGGAAGATCCCACATGCCATGGAGCGGCTTGGCCCGTGAGCCATGGCCGCTGAGCCTGTGCGTCCGGAGCCTGTGCTCCACAATGGGAGAGGCAACAACAGTGAGAGGCCCACATACAGCAAAATATATATATATATATAAACAGACCAATCACAGGCACTGAAATTGAAACTGTGATTAAAAATCTTCAAACAAACAAATGCCCAGTACCAGATGGCTTCACAAGCGAATTCCATCAAACATTTGGAGAAGAGCAAACACGTATCCTTCTCAAATCTTCCAAAATATAGCAGAGGGAGGAACATTCCCAAACTCATTCTGCGAGGCCACTATCTCCCTGATACCAAAACCAGACAAAGATGTCACAAAGAAGGAAAACTGTAGGCCAATATCACTGATGAACATAGATGCAAAAATCCTCAACAAAATACTAGCAAACAGAATCCAACAGCGCATTAAAAGGATCATACACCATGATCAAGTTGGGTTTTTTCCAGGATTGCAAGGATTCTTCAATATACACAAATCAAACAACGTAATACACCATATTATCAAATTGAACGAGAAAAACCATATGATCATCTCAATAGATGCAGAGAAAGCTTTTGACAAAATTCAACACCCATTTATGATAAAAAACCCTGCAGAAAGTAGGCAGAGAGCGAACTTTCCTCAATATAATGAAGGCCATATATGACAAACCCACAGGCAACATCATCCTAAATGGTGAAAAACTGAAAGCATGTCCACTAAGATCAGGAAAAAGACAAGGTTGCCCACTCTCACCTCTCTTATTCAACATAGTTTTGGAAGTTTTAGCCACAGCAATCAGAGAAAAAAAGGAAATAAAAGGAATCCAAATCGGAAAAGAAGAAGTAAAGTTCTCACTGTTTGCAGATGACATGATGCTATACATAGAGAATCCCAAAGATGCTACCAGAAGACTACTGGGGCTAATCAATGAATTTGGTAAAGTAGCAGGATACAAAATTAATGCACAGAAATCTCTTGCATTCTTATACACTAATGATGAAAAATCTGAAAGTGAAATTAAGAAAACACTCCCATTTACAACTGCAACCAAAGGAATAAAATATCTAGGAATAAACCTACCTAAGAAGACAAAAGACCTGTATGCAGAAAATTATAAGACACTGATGAAAGAAATTAAAGATGATACAAATCGATGGAGACATATGCCATGTTATTGGATTGGAAGAATCAACATTGTGAAAATGACTCTACTACACAAAACAATCTACAGATTGAATGCAATCCCTATCAAATTACCACTGGCATTTTTCACAGAAGTAGAACAAAAAATTTCATAATTTGTATGGAAACACAAAAGACCCTGAAGATCAAAAGCAATATTGGGAACGAAAAATGCAGCTGGAGGAATCAGTCTCCCTGACTTCAGACTATCCTACAAAGCTACAGTAATCATGACAGTATGGTACTGGGAAAAAAAAGAGTAATATAAATCAATGGAACAGGACAGAAAGCCGAGAGATAAACCCACACACATATGGTCACCTTATCTTTGATAAAGCAGGCAAGAATATATAGTGGAGAAAAGACAGCCTCTTCAATAAATGGTGCTGGGAAAACTGGGCAGGTATATGTAAAAGTATGAGATTAGAACACTCCCTAACAGCATACACAAAAATCAGCTCAAAGTGGATTAAGTATCTAAATGTAAGGCCAGAAACTATCAAACTCCTAGAGGAAAACATAGGCAAAACACTCTATGACATCAATCACAGCAAGACCCTTTTGGACTCACCTCCTAGAGAAATGGAAATAAAAACAAAAATAAACAAATGGGACCTAATGAAACTTCAAAGCTTTTGCACAGCAAAGTAAACCATAAACAAGATCAAAAGACAACCCTCAAAATGGGAGAAAATATTTGCAAATGAAGCAACTGACAAAGGATTAATCTCCAAAATTTACAAGCAGCTCATGCAGCTCAATAAGAAAGAACAAA
Source organism: Aethalodelphis obliquidens (assembly GCF_003676395.1). Lineage (NCBI taxonomy): Eukaryota > Metazoa > Chordata > Mammalia > Artiodactyla > Delphinidae > Aethalodelphis > Aethalodelphis obliquidens. The sequence continues at coordinate 3,098,352 of NW_020838052.1, read as the reverse complement.
CAACCCAATCCAAAAATGGACAGAAGACCTAAATAGACATTTCTCCCAAGAAGATATACAGATTGCCAACAAACGCATGAAAGAATGCTCAACATCATTAATCATTAGAGAAATGCAAATCAAAACTACAATGAGATATCATCTCACACCAGTCAGAATGGCCATCATCAAAAAATCTAGAAACAATAAGTGCTGGAGAGGTTGTGGAGAAAATGGAACACTCTTGCACTGCTGATGGGAATGTAAATTGATACAGCCACTATGGAAAACACTATGGACGTTTCTTAAGAAACTACAAATAGAACTACCATATGACCTAGCAATCCCACTACTGGGCATATACCCTGAGAAAAACATAATTCAAAAAGAGTCATGTACCAAAATGTTCATTGCAGCTCTATTTACAATAGCCAGAACATGGAAGCAACCTAAGTGTCTATCATCAGATGAATTGATAAAGAATATACGGCACATATATACAATGAAATATTACTCAGCCATAAAAAGAAACGAAAATAAGTTATTTGTAGTGAGGTGGATGGACATAGACGCTGTCATACAGAGTGAAGTAAGTCAGGAAGAGAAAAACAAACACTGTATGCTAACACATATATATGGAATCTAAGGAGAAAAAAATAGTCATGAAGAACTTAGGGGTAAGACGGGAATAAAGACACAGACCTACTAGAGAATAAACTTGAGAATATGGGGAGGGGGAAGGGTAAGCTGTGACAAAGTGATAGAGTGGCATGGACATATATACACTACGAAACGTAAAATAGATAGCTAGTGGGAAGCAGCCGCATGGCACAGGGATTTCAGCTCGGTGGGTTTTGACCATCTAGAGGGTTGGGATAGGGAGGGTCGAGGGAGGGAGATGCAAGAAGGAAGAGATATGGGAACATATGTATATGTATAACTGACTCACTCTGTTATATAGCAGAAACTAACACACCATTGTAAAGCAATTATACTCCAATAAAGTTGTTAAAAAAATAAAAGTAGGGCTTCCCTGTTGGTGCAGTGGTTGAGAGTCTGCCTGCCGATGCAGGGGACACGGATTCGTGCCCTGGTCGGGAAGATCCCACATGCCGTGTAGCGGCTGGTCCCATGAGCCATTTCGCTGAGATTGCACGTCAGGAGCCTCTGCTCTGCAATGGGAGAGGCCACAACAGTGAGAGGCCCGCGTACTGCAAAATAATAATAATAATAAATAAAATCACGATGAGTACCAAATTGACATTTTCTAAAAAAGTCAATCATTGATCTACCACATGACCCAACATTTCCACACCTAGGCATGTACTCAAGAGAAATGGATATATTTCCACACAAATATTTCTATGTGTTTTGCTCATAATAGCCAAAAATTGAAAACAGCACAAATATTCAACTCTATTTGTAAATGGATAAAAGAAGTGTGGTATATCTGCACAATGAACTGCCATTCTGTTATGAAGAAGAGTTATGTAATGATAGATGCTACAACATATATAAACTTCTAAAATAGTCTGCTACATAAAAGCCAGATGAAAACTGTCCAAAATTATTTTATTCCACTTAGATGAAATGTTCAGAAAATGAAATTTTATAGAGGCAGAATTGTTAGTAATTGTTTGGGGCTTGGACTGGGAAAGGGACGTGACTGCAAATGTCCATCAAGATCTTTCTGTGGTGACAAAAATGCTCTAAAATTATATTTCTTGGCGCAGGGAGAGGACTGGGGTTGGCGGCTTGAACATAGCCTGAAGGGGTTAGTGCACCACGGCTAGCCGGGAGGGAGTCCAGGGAAAAGTCTGCACCTGCCGAAGAGACAGGAGACTTTTTCTTCCCTCTTTGTTTCCTGGTGCGCGAGGAGAGGGGTTTAAGAGCGCTGCTTAAAGGAGCTCCAGAGACGGGCGCGAGCCGCAGCTAAAAGTGCGAACTCCAGAGACGGGCGCGAGCCGCGGCTAAAAGCGCGGACCCCAGAGACGGGCGCGAGCCACGGCTAAAAGCATGGAGCCCAGGGACAGGCGGGAGACGCTAAGGCTGCTGCTGCCGCCACCAAGGGGCCTGTGTGCGAGCACAGGTCACTCTCCACACCACTCTTCTGCGGAGCCTGTGCAGCCCGCCACTGCCAGGTTCCCGGGATACAGGGACAACTTCCCTGGGAGAACGCACGGTGGGCCTCAGGCTGGTGCAACGTCATGCCGGCCTCTGCCGCCACAGGCCCACCCCGCATGCAGTGCCCCTCCCTCCCCCCCAGCCTGAGTGCGCCAGAGCCCCCGAATCAGCGGCTCCTTTAACCCCGTCCTGTCTGAGCAAAAAACAGACGCCCTCCAGGGACCTACACGCAGAGGCAGGGCGAAATCCAAAGCTGAGCCCCTGTGAGCTGTGAGAACAAAGAAGAGAAAGGGAAATCAATCCCAGCAGCCTCAGAAACAGCGGATTAAAGCTCCACAATCAACTTGATGTACCTGCATCTGTGGAATACATGAATAGACAACGAGTCATCCCAAATTGAGGAGGTAGGCTTCAAGAGCAAGATCTATGATTTTTTCCCCTTTTCCTCTTTTTGTGAATGTGTATGTGTATGCTTCTGTGTGAGATCTTGTCTGTATAGTTTTGCTTCCACCATTTGTCCTAGGGTTCTATCCGCCCATGGTTTTTTTTAAAAATTTTTTCTTAATAATTAATTTTAATTTTAATAACTTTATTATACTTTACCTTCGTTCTTTCTTTCTTTCCTTCCTTCCTTCCCTCCTTTAGACAACGAATCATCCCAAATTGAGGAGGTGGTCTCTGAGAGCAAGATTTATGATTTTTTCCACTTTACCTCTTTTTGTGAGGGTGTATGTGTATGCTTCTGTGTAAGATTTGGTCTGTATACATTTGCTTCCAACATTTGTCCTAAGGTTCTATCCGTCCCTTTTTTTTTTCTAAATAAGTATTTTTTAATTCAATAACTTTATTATACTTTATTTTATTTTACTGTATCTTCTTTCTTTCTGTCTTTTTTCCTTCTTTCCCTCCTTCCTTCCTTCCACCCTCCCTCCCTCCTTTCTTTCCTTCTTTGTTTCTTTGTTTCTTTGTTTCTTTCTTTCTTTCTTTCTTCGTTCCTTCCTTCCTTCCCTCCTTTCTTTCTTTCTTTCTTCATACTTCTACTAATTCTCTCTACTTTTTCTCCCTTTTATTTTGAGCCATGTGGATGAAAGGCTCTTGATGCTCCAGCCAGGAGACAGGGCTCTGCCTCTGAGGTAGGAGAGCCAACTTCAGGACACTGGTCAACAAGAGACCTCCCAATCCACATAATATCAAACGGCGAAAATCTCCCACAGACCTCCATCTTAACACCAGCACCCAGCTTCACTCAACGACCAGTAAGCTACAGTGCTGGAAAACCTATGCCAAACAACTAGCAAAACAGGAACACAACCCCACCCATTAGCAGAGAGGCTGCCTAAAATCATAATAAGGCCACAGACACCCCAAAACACACCACCAGACGTGAACCTGCCCACTAGAGAGACAAGATCCAGCCTCATCCACCAAAACACAGGCACTAGTCCCCTCCACCAGGAAGCCTACACAACCCACTGAACCAACCTTAGCCACTGGAGACAGACATCAAAAGCAGCAGGAACTACAAACCTGCCGTCTGCAAAGAGGAGACCCCAAACACAGTAAGATAAGCAAAATGAGAAGACAGAAAAACACACAGCAGATAAAGGAGCAAGACAAAAATGCACCAGACCTGACAAATGAAGAGGAAATAGGCAGTCTACCTGAAAAAGAATTCAGAATAATGATAGTAAGGATGATCCGAAATCTTGGAAATAGAATGGACAAAATGCAAGAAACAGTTAACAAGGAACTAGAGGAAATAAAGATGAAACAAGCAATGATGAACAACACAATAAATGAAATTAAAAGTACTCTAGATGGGATCAATAGCAGAATAACTGAGGCAGAAAAACGGATAAGTGACCTGGAAGATAAAATATTGGAAATAAGTACTGCAGAGCAGAATAAAGAAAAAAGAATGCAAAGAACTGAGGACACTCTCAGAGACCACTGGGACAACATTAAAAGCACCAACATTCGACTTATAAGGGTTCCAGAAGAAGAAGAGAAAAAGAAAGGGACTGAGAAAATATTTGAAGAGGTTATAGTTGAAAACTTCCCTAATATGGGAAAGGAAATAGTTAATCAAGTCCAGGAAGCACAGAGAGTCCCATACAGGATAAATCCAAGGAGAAATATGCCAAGACACATATTAATCAAACTGCCAAAAATTAAATACAAAGGAAGCATATTAAAAGCAGCAAGGGAAAAACAACAAATAACACACAAGGGAATCCCCATAAGGTTAACAGCTGATCTCTCAGCAGAAACCCTACAAGCCAGAAGGGAGTGGCAGGACATACTGAAAGTGATGAAGGAGAAAAACCTGCAACCAACACTACTCTACCCAGCAAGGATCTCATTCAGATTTGATAGAGAAATTAAAATCTTTACAGACAAGCAAAAGCTGAGAGAGTACAGCACCACCAAACCAGCTTTACAACAAATGCGAAAGGAACTTCTCTAGACAAGAAAAAAAGAGAAGGAAAAGACCTATACTAACGAACCCAAAACAATTTAGAAAATGGGAATAGGAACATACATACTGATAATTACCTTAAATGTAAATGGACTAAATGCTCCCACCAAAAGACACAGATTGGCTGAATGGATAGAAAAACAAGACCCTTATATATGCTGTCTACAAGAGACCCACTTCAGACCTAGAGACACATACAGACTGAAAGTAAGGGGATGGAAAAAGATATTCCATGCAAATGGAAACCAAAAGAAAGCTGCAGTAGCAATTGTCATATCAGACAAAATAGACTTTAAAATAAGGACTATTAGAAGAGACAAAGAAGGACACTACATAATGATCAAGGGATCGATTCAAGAAGAAGATACAACAATTGTAAATATTTATGCACCCAACATAGGAGCACTTCAATACATAAGGCAAATACTAACAGCCATAAAAAGGGAAATCGACAGTAACACATTCATAGTAGGGGACTTTAACACCCCACTTTCACCCATGGACAGATCATCCAAAACGAAAATAAATAAGGAAACACAAGCTTTAAATGACACATTAAACAAGATGGACTTGATATTTAGAGGACACTCCATGCAAAAACAACAGAATACACATTTTTCTCAAGTGCTCATGGAACATTCTCCAGGACAGATCGTATCTTGGGTCACAAATCAAGCCTTGGTAAATTTAAGAAAATTGAAATTGTATCAAGTATCTTTTCCGACAACAACGCCATGAGACTAGATATCAATTACAGGAAAAGTTCTGTAAAAAATACAAACAGATGGAGGCTAAACAATACACTACTTAATAATGAAGTGATCACTGAAGAAATCAAAGAGGAAATCAAAAAATACCTAGAAACAAATGACAATGGAGACACAACGACCCAAAACATGTGGGATGCAGCAAAAGCAGTTCTAAGGGGGAAGTTTATAGCAATACAAGCCCACCTTAAGAAGCAGGAAACATCTCGAATAAACAACCTAACCTTGCACCTCAAGCAGTTAGAGAAAGAAGAACAAAAAAACCCCAAAGTTAGCAAAAGGAAAGAAATCATAAAAATCAGATCAGAAATAAATGAAAAAGAAATGAAGGAAACAATAACAAAGATCAATAAAACTAAAAGCTGGTTGTTTGAGAAGATAAACAAAATAGATAAACTACTAGCCAGACTCATCAAGAAAATAAGGGAGAAGACTCAAATCAATAGAATTAGAAATGAAAAAGGAGAAGTAACAACTGACACTGCAGAAATAAAAAAGATCATGAGAGATTACTACAAGCAACTCTATGCCAATAAAATGGACAATCTGGAAGAAATGGACAAATTCTTAGAAATGCACAACCTGCCAAGACTGAATCAGGAAGAAATAGAAAATATGAACAGACCAATCACAAGCACTGAAATTGAAACTGTGATTAAAAATCTTCCAACAAAGAAAAGCCCAGGACCAGATGGCTTCAGAGGCAAATTCTATCAAACATTTAGAGAAGAGCTAACACCTATCCTTCTCAAA
>NW_020838052.1:3074373-3082250 GCF_003676395.1 Aethalodelphis obliquidens | reverse complement strand
GAAACAATAAATGCTGGAGAGAGTGTGGAGAAAAGGGAACACTCTTGCACTGCTGGTGGGAATATGAATTGGTTCAGCCACTATGGAGAACAGTATGGAGGTTCCTTAAAAAACTACAAATAGAACTACCATATGAGCCAGCAATCCCACTACTGGGCATATACCCTGAGAAAACCGAAATTCAAAAAGAGTCATGTACCAAAATGTTCATTGCAGCTCTATTTACAATAGCCCGGAGATGGAAACAACCTAAGTGTCCATCGTCAGATGAATGGATAAAGAAGATGTGGCACATATATACAATGGAATATTACTCAGCCATAAAAAGAAATGAAAGTGAGCTATTTGTAATGAGGTGGATAGACCTAGAGTCTGTCATACAGAGTGAAGTAAGTCAGAAAGAAAAAGACAAATACCGTATGCTAACACATATATATGGAATTTAAGAAAAAAAATGTCATGAAGAACCTAGGGGTAAGGCAGGAATAAAGACGCAGACCTCCTAGAGAACGGACTTGAGGTTATGGGGAGGGGGAAGGGTGAGCTGTGACAGGGCGAGAGGGAGTCACGGACATATACATACTAGCAAAGGTAGTAAGGTAGATAGCTAGTGGGAAGCAGCCGCATGGCACAGGGATATTGGCTTGGTGCTTTGTGACAGCCTGGAGGGGTGGGATAGGGAGGGTGGGAGGGAGGGAGACGCAAGAGGGAAGACATATGGGAACATATGTATATGTATAACTGATTCACTTTGTTATAAAGCAGAAACTAACACACCATTGTAAATCAATTATACCCCAATAAAGATGTTAAAAAAAATCTTTATTTGTTGAGACTTTGACTGACTCTAATGAGTGTATAACAAATACTTTTGCAAGTCAGGCGGTTTACAATTAACTGCTTTCAACGACATCAAAGGAAGCCATTAAGTTGTCCCACTGATATATTTTTTAAAAAGTAATTTTTATGAATCATTACTGTGTTTTTTGTCATGTAGCTTAGAATTTAGAGTATTGAGTGGTATTGTTATATCAAAATTCCTTTTGGTCCCATATATGTGTTTATGTAAAGAAGTATTCCCTGCACTTAGATTTATACAAATGAGAAATAGATCTAGTATTGGTTCTGAATTTTGTCTCATTCTAGAAATAAATAATATTCATTAATGAGCATACAAACTAATTGCGTGGGGAAAAATAAGCACAGACTGCATTGGAGATGCTTTTCCACTAAATGTTTATCTTTTTCTTTAATGATGTATATTTATTATACATTTATGCTATTGTAAGTATTTGTATACTAACAATAATTTTAATAATTCAATCTGGAAGAAAAATTTAACTCAGTCTCTTTTGATCACTGGGGAATTTTAAAAACTTTTAACTTCAACATGTATATATGTTTCTATTGAAAAGCAATACCAGAGTGTAAAAATGTTTATGCATGAAAATATATATTAGGATAAAATTTTGTGATGAATATAGGATATATACATATAAATTTATAAATATATAAATTTATAAATATAAATATATAAATTTATATGTAAAATATAAAATTTCTATTCAAGTTCAAAAAATTATTTTAAATTTCCAATATTAAAATATGTGCATTTTTAAAAAATGGATGATGGCAGATGTCAAATAGTTATAGTATTTTATTTCATTGGATCCACTTAAAAGAGCAATGTAACAATCTCATTTAAAAATTTCAGCAGTAACAGTACAAAGGAAGTTATATCCTTTGCAATTACATACATTTGTAATGAAAACATTTAGATATCACCCTAAAAGTTGTGAGTGGGTACATTAGTATTTCAGAATACTCCTTGTGGACACATGAGACAAAATTTTTGAAGCAATATATTCAAGCTTAGTGAATTTCATTTGTAGATATCTACCACACCTACAACTTATGTCCTCAAATAATATGTTGAGTTTTATAAAATAAAGCATATTAGTATCCTAGATGTTGGTACAGTCATTAGAAAACCACAGGTAATAAGCTCTTCTAGTTTTTTATAGTTCCCAGAACTGTCTTTGTTTCATACTGAGAAAAGAAAAGCCTCATTAACTGAGGCTCCTTAGGAGGTATTCTACCCCAGTTTTGTTTGGCCAAGAAGTTACTTAATGGAAATTTTACCCCTTGCTTCTCAAAGTGTAGTCCGTGTACCAGCAGCATGGGCATCACCTGGGAACTTGTTAGAAATACAGAATCTCAGGCCCTACTTCAGATGTACTTAATCAGAATCTTCATTTTAATAATACCCCTAGACCATTCATAGACACATTAAAGTTTGAGTTCTAGGAAGGCTTAGGCTGTACAATCTGGAGTCTAGGACTAGGGCATTAACTATTATCACTTAGGGAAAGATTCTATAGTGCAGCTCCAAGGGGAGCCAGTCATTTATAAATATTTTGAATGTACTTCAAAAAGCAATTTAAACTACTTTAGGCAATTATTTCTTATTTTATGATTATTTTTACAGTTATTTTAACAAGGATCACAATGTAGGCAATTATTGTATAAGAACATATTTTAATTAGAAATCCCAATATATGCAGTTATTGTCACATTAGCTCAATGAAATCTTTTCTAATAACCGTTTAAACTCATTACCCTTGAATACTTGTCAATTCACAATTTAACTTATCATTTTAAACAATTTGCTTTATAATTAACAGATGAAATAAAATGAACTCTTAGAATATAAGCACTGGAGGAAATTACAAAGATCTTATCTAGGGCCAAAGTAACCCTTAAAGGGATTTTCCAATGGCTTTAGAATACCAAGGAAGAATAAGAAACCTTTTTATTTCTTTGAAATTCTATCTGTATAGACCACAATCACTTTCACATACTTGCTGCTAACAATACTTGTAGGAAGACTAGAGTCAGTGGCACCCCTAACAGTTGAGTTGATATGCTACTATCATTTTCCTGTAGAGTCTCTGACATCACAGGCAAACCCTATTGAAATGGACCTATGGGTCCAAGGCCTGTGGGGATCCTCCTCTGGCTGAGACTGTGATGCTGTCTATTGATCTTAATCTCCCCAGAAGCCCTTCAGAGTCTATGGGTACAAATACAGGAGGTCCACTCTGACCTGTTGCCAAATACTTCTGAGTTTGTTTCTTGAGAAATTGATTTCACTGGGCCAAAGCTCCCAAAGTAGGTGAATGCCCCTACCTCTATACAATAACCCATAGAAACGCCTTTTCTTCCTTCTGCAGAATCCAGAAGTTCTGAAGCCCTGAATTCAACTGAAGTGTCCCAAAAATTGGGGTGTGGTTACACAAAGCTCACCATCCCAACTCTTGCACATGGTACACTGAATTATTTATACTCATTAGGATGAACTGTAATGCTTAGGTTCTGTTTGCGCTAAAGCTCTTATCTGCTCAGAAGACAGAAATCAAAGACAATTGTGTTGTTGCCATAGAAGTCAAGGAATAGCCTACAATTGAAGGGGAAAAGGGTTTTAATACACTGAGACCCCCACCCCCAGTACTTCCAACAGTGGGAGTTAAGTACAAATGTGAGTTTGACAAGGAGTTATAACAGTTAGTGCAGGATTTAAATAAATTTGTTGTTTGAAAGAGAGTAAGATCCAGGGCAGATGTACATGTGTAGGAAAGGGGTAGGTGTTGACCTGGAGGGAAAATTGCTCAAGGCTCACTGCCAAGGTCACAACATGTATTAGTCTGCTTGGGCTGCCATAACAAAATACCATAGACTGGGTGGCTTAAACAACAAAAATTTACTTCTCACAATTTTAGAGACTGGAAATCCAAGATCAAGGTGCTTGCAGAAGAACACCTTCTTGCTGTGTCCTTACATTGTATAGACAGAGCATTAGTGTCTCTTCCCCTTCTTATAAGTTTGCTAATCCTATCATGAAGGCCCCACCCATGTAACCTTATCTAACCCATATCATCTCCTAGAGGCCCCATCTCCAAATATCATCACATCAGGAGTTAGGGCCTCAATGTATAAATTTGGGGGGGGACACAATTCAGTCCATAGCACAACCCATTTCCCAAGCCACAGTGGGATGGGTCAATGTGAGTTAGGATCTAAGAAGAGGTAATATATATATATACATCTAGAATAATGGAGTCAATCAGCCCTGTGTTTTTCATGCATCAGAGTTAAAGAATTATCATCAAAAACACTCAACCTTTTCTTCACAGCTTAAACTAGAGATATGTGTAAAGAATAGCTCTAGAATGTCCCCCTCTTCTGTAACTTTTAGCTATTGAGTCATTCACCCCAACAAAAAGCTGGAGTATTAGAAGTCTATGTAGTGTCGGCCACATGTATAAATAAAAAGAACATTGATACTGTCTTGGATAGTACTTTCCTGTCATAGCTTCATCGTGAGAAGTAGCTTTGTAAGAAACTGAACCCTGATGAGAAAGTCCACAAACCCACATAAAGTGGCTACACATTCTTTCAATGGGACTTCTGAATAGACTGCTCAATTATCACAGCCAGGCCAGTAATCCCAGTTCAAGTCAGTCTTTAGATGGACAACTCTACTGGGTGTCAGTCATAGTGAGAAGTTGCCATTATTCCCCAGTGCAGCAAACCAAGGAAAGTGAGGAACTCAATATGATATGACAAGGAAATGGAAGTTGGGGGCATCAATAACTTTCCCCCTTTCTTAAAGATCACTGTAACTGTGCTGCCTAAAATCTTGTGTTTTAAAAGTAGAGTGCTGGGCTTTCCTGGTGGTGCAGTGGTTGAGAGTCCGCCTGCTGATGCAGGGGACACAGGTTCGTGCCCCAGTCCAGGAAGATCCCACATGCAGCGCAGCGGCTGGGTCCGTGAGCCATGGCCGCTGAGCCTGCACGTCCAGAGCCTGTGCTCCTCAACGGGAGAGGCCACAACAGTGAGAGGCCCGCGTACCACAAAACAAAAAAAAAAGAAAGTAGAGTGCTAGGCCAGTGACCAAAAACCTTAGATGTGGAATGGTCCTTGCTTTCTTCGAGATAGAGTTTGTACCACAGCTCCATACAATCCAATTATAAATGTTCAGCTCAAGGAATTTAACCAGAATTTGTTAATAGATGTATGGTCAAGTTAATACATGGAAAATGAAGAAAGTGCAGTCAGTTTTGAGATTTTCTGGGTGAATCTGAGGTGTAATAACTGTTTTAAAGGAGGACAAGAAACCTGAAAGTTGTGGTCAATGGGATCTCAAAGGCAACTGGCAAGATGTGGGAGTCAGTTTGAGAAATGAATAGATAAGGCCAAGATGAAAGAAAAGATAGCATATAAGAAATATATTTGGCCTTAAAAGCTTTGTAGTTTGGATAAAGCGCAAGGTGGGATAAGTGAAAACAGTTGGGAAATGTAATACCTCAGTGATATTTAAGGGACCATTCCTGCACACTACATAGTTTCCAGCTGTAGTGGCACTGGAGAAATATTTTCTAGGACAACACCAAAGTCCTTCCTGTAGATACTTAGTGGGACTATTATCAAGTTCTTCCTGCATCAACTTTAATTCCCAAGAAGGTAGGTCGGTTAGGACTTGTTAGTTATTCCAGATTCCCTTGAAGACGGTGACCCTCAACAACAGGAAATCAGAAAGCTGTGTTTTCAGGAGAGGATATTTGTGTTGGTTTCTAAGTACAGAGTGAACTTTGATGCCTTGGAACATTTAACATACTAGTCTTACCCTACTGGTTACCCTTATGGGGTCAGATAATTCAAAACCATGAATATGAAAGGATAACTGTAAAAGAGGCTCGTTTGATTCTCCGTGAAAGATTTTCAATAAACGAAACTCAACAACAGGGGATGATGTAAATATACCAACAAGTTACAAAAATTTAGGAATAAAATTTTTGAAAGGGGATAAATTATTACTACCTCATCAAAGAAATATGAACAAATCTGCAATTACTTGGCAGTTGTATAGATCTAAGAGTAGTATCAGAGAAACACAAATTTTAGAATAATAAAAACTTTTAGATTGTCTTTCAAAGTAATAACGTCGAATTTCTGGGGACATTATTGATTACTCCAGTATCCATTTCAATCCTCCTTCATTGTATAGGACCTATGCAATTTTTGTGGGATTGACCCCAACCCCAACTTCGGGAGCGGCACTTGATTAGCATGAGCCAATTATTCAAACAGATTCACTTTGTTAATGTAATTGTTTCTGAAATAAGTATATAAAGTGAAACTAAAATAAGTGGACACAGCATTGTCTTTGGTCATAGTATAAGGACAGGCAAATGACCTATGAAGTTCCCAATCAAAGTAAAGCAAAATTTTGATCAAAAGTTGCTCTAAAAAGGTTTTCTTTGTCACTGGATATGAATAAGGGAGCATATAACTCCCAAAGTTGCTGACAGCCATATTGTAACATAAGCTTCAGAATGAAACTGACAACACAGAGAAAATAGAAGATGGAACAAAAGTAGGTTTCTGGTGACAGCATTGAATACATTCATTTATTAGGGCTGTCATAAAAAAGTACCACAGATTCAGTGGCTTAAACAAAACAAATTTATTTTCTCCCAGTTCTGCAGGCTATGAGTCCAAGATCAAGGTGTCGGCAGGGTTGACTCTTTTCTGAGGCCACTTTCCTTGGCGTTCCAGATAGCCATCTTCTCTATTTTCACATGGTTGCTCTTCCAGGTATGTCTGCATTCTGATCACCTCTTCTTATAAGGACACAAGTTATATTACATTAAAGCCTACCCATGCAACCCCATTTCACTATAAATACCACTTTAAAGACACTACGCCCAAATACATTCACATTCTGAGGTATTGGGGGCTAAGACTTCTACATACGAATTTGCAGGGGAAACGATTCAGCCCATAACAGTGAGCACTTAGATTAAGCCCAATCTGACATCTATAAGATTATTCAAATAATTACCCAATAAATTACTGTTATTTTAAATCAGTTTGAGATTGCTTTCCTACTGATATAACACCATAATAGTGATATTTTAAAGAATTACACGATATGGTGGAAAAAAAACTATAAGTAACAAAAAGGATACAAACAAGATACAAAATAAATGTCACTTTATGCAAAACTAGATAATATTTGTTACAAATTGGAGTCACACAAAAAAAAAACTCTTTAAGCTTAAAATAACTCACTATTTCTCCAAGCTAAGTCTCCAAATCTAAAAGAGCCTACACATGCGTTGGAGAAATTCTTATTATATGTATTTCTGTGTAGTCGTATACCAAAAAATATGCCTGTGTGTTATGTGATTGGGAAGAGGTGTGTATTTAGGATTATATATCAGTGAATATGAATATCAGAAATATACAGAAAAATATGTATGCACATAAATATATTTGTGTATGAATATAAAGGATTTCTGTATCCATATATGTTTTGTGTGAACTTGTGTGTGCAAAAAATATGAAGAACCTGTGAAAAATTAAGAGGCACCCAAGCAGGGCAGCTGAGGGGTGGAGCTAGAGAGCCTGAGAGAGTGGAGGTGGGAAGTACCTGCAGAGGAAAAGACCACCTAGAGTTTCCAGAGATCTAAATTTTGGAAAGGAGAGGAGCGGCCTAGGAGTGGGTCCAGGGCAATGGAGGCTGGCCGCATAGGGTTTAGGAGGAAGGGGAGGCCTCTTCACTAACAGGAAACTAAGAGCCTAGTCCTATGCAGAAAGAGGGAGGAGACTACTGCATCAGTAGCGGCTGGTGGGAGACCCATGTGCCAGAGAGGCAACCACCACAAACAAGGAGGCAGAGGGCCCTTGAGCCCAGCGCTGAAGACACCGCCCATCGCCATCCTCCTCGCCTACCACCCGCCCCCCCGACCTACTAAACACGCTCGCCGCCTAAGGATCCTCCCCTTCCAGCTCTTGCAAACACCCGGCTCCTC
>NW_020838052.1:2887855-3074363 GCF_003676395.1 Aethalodelphis obliquidens | reverse complement strand
CTTTGGCTTACTTTAACCCAACTTGCTTTTTAATTTATTTGCTCTATCTTCATCTCACCAATACTTAGTTCAGGTGGTCTCTCTGCCAGGCAGTCTTCTAGACACAGGTCCTTATGATATGGTTATAAGCAAAAGAAATAAATAATCTTATCTTCATGGAACTTTCATATTAGTGTGGGAGACAGACAGTAGCCAAGAGACAATAAGTAAAATATAAAGTATTTTCAAAGTGATAAGTGTTAGGAAGGAAAAAATAAAGCAAAGAACAGGGGGGCTGAAATTCCAGGGAGGAGGCTGAACAGAGGGCCTCACAGAGAGCCTGGTTATTGCGTAAAGACCTGAAGGCAATGAGAGAAGTGGCCCTGTGTCTGTCTGCGGAAGGAGCATTCCCAGTAGTGGGACAGCAAGTGCTGAGGTCCCAACGCAGAAGTAGGCCTGGCATTTCAAGGAACACTGAGGATACCAGCATGGCTGGAGCTGAGTGAGCAAATGAGCAAGGTAGAGAATATCAGAAAGTGAGTTCAGAGAGATGATGTGGATCTGGGAGAAGCATATAGCTTGGAGCTGAGTGAGCAAGGTAGAGAATTTCAGGAAGTGAGTTCAGAGAAGTGATGGGGATCTGGGAGAAGCTGATAGCTTGGAGACTCAGAGGGCCTAGAATGGAATTTGACTTTTACACTGTGTGTGATGGGGAGTCATTCGTGTATTTTCAGCAGAAGCACAGCATGATTTGTCTCATATTTTAACAGGATCACTGGTGACTCTGGAGTATAGTCTGTAATGGGGTACAAGGAGGGAGAAAGGAACATCAAATATTTCAGTGAAACAGAGGAGATACCTAGAAAGAGATTTGAATATAAGAAACTGAAATCATAATAGAGGTGACATTTCAGATGAATGAGAAAAGACATTTTATTCAATAAACCGTGCAGTATTAATCTATTTTCCATATGCTAGTAAATACACTCCAATCCCTTCATCATACGTTGCATACAAAATAAATTCCAAATGATTAAAAAGTTAATATTCAATTTAGGAAATAGCATTTATAAAATTTTAAAATAAAATTGAATAGAATGTATTTTTTCCAATGGAATTGGTGAAAATTTATTTTAAAACTAAAAAATTGACAGATTTTGATGGAAATTTTGATAAATATTATTATATTAAAATATGAATCCCCTAATTTGAAAAAATCATGCTATACAAAGTGGGACAAAATAAGATTAGGCTACTAACTTGGATAGTGAAAATACAAGAAATAAATAAAAATATTTTCAATAAGAATAAAACAAACAGCCCATAGAGAACTTAGCAAAAATTATGAACAGACATTTCCAAAATAGGAGATCATATGGTCAGTAAGCCTGCATTATCTTAATCTGCTCCCCATTACCTTACTCTATCCTTTCCATCCACATATCTTCTAACATGCTATATAGTTTATTTAGTTAATAACATTTTTTCTCCTTGACAGAATATAAGGTCCATAAGTATTTGATTTTCCTTCCTTTTTTTTTTCACTGAGGTATCACAGATACTTAAAATAATATCTAGCACGTGGTAGTTGCTTAGTAAATATATCTTGGCTTTATGTCTCACTAGGAATCAGAAAAATGGAAATTGAAATCACATACGCTTTTATATGCATCAGATGAACAGCATGTTGAAGTTCAAAAATATTTGTTGTCATCCAGATGAAAAGTGGGAGATCCCATCCACTGTTGGTGGGAGTTCAGTTGGAGATAAGTTTGCCATTACCTAGTGAGTTTGAAGATGGCATATTTCCAACAATTTTACTGTTATACATTGTTGGAGGACAGTATTGTACGGATCTCTGTACATTTTGCAAGCAAGGTAATGAATGGTTTTGGTTTGCCACATTCCTTTCAAGGATGTTGGAATAACAAACATCTTTGTGAGATGGGATAGTGGTTCCCTCTGCAGCAATGAGCAGGAATGCTTACTGCAATATAATAAATATAATGTCTCCTTCCAGAACAAGAGGAAGGCATGTTCACTGCCCATTATAAAAGATTAAGTTAATTAAACTAGTTTCCTTTCCTCTAATGCAATCTACTGTGTATACATGTGTCCCATGCCCACTTCCTATCACCCTGTGTTAAGTGGGACTCAGGGATTCAGTAAAACTGCTTATCAGTCTGACTATGGCTGTTGCTGTGAATAATAAACTGTTAACAAGGAGGAATTGAGGAAATTGTTGCAGGATGAATACCAGGAAGTAGCTTCAAAGACAAGCTGGGATCATGCATTATTTCTTGATAATTCAACTCCTGGTGAGACAACTTCCTCCTTAATCTGGTTATTAACCTCAGGCCCACTACATTGTAACAAATAGTACTAAGATTGATCCTAGGTAAGCAAAAGTTTTTGTATCCTTTCAGATAATAGTGACAGAAACACACAATGACCCAGGTTAAAGGAAGGAAATCACAAGCACCCCAGGCACAAACGAGAAGCCTTAGAACTTTTGGTAGCTGGCTTGGGAGATGAGAGCACTGGACAGATAATGATTGTAAATGAAGAATGTAAACAGCTGGGCTACTCAACCACAGCTGCTATACGTAGAAAAATAATTAGAGATGACAATGAGTCCTCTCTGTCCCCAATGGAGATCAGATGCCAAATGCATTCATCTGAGTAGGCTGGAGAATTTTGGTGAAGGGAGAGAATCAAACTTTTATGGCTCTGTTAGATATGGATGCCCAAGTCACTATTCTACAGGACCCGTGGAGGGGAACAGCATCCAGATTTGGGACGTAGGTTTTGGCCAGCTTTAGAATAGGAAAAACTTGAATATGACCTTGTGAATGAAACATTTGGGGCCAATTTTTTGCAATCTCGGTGTTACCTCCACATCTAAACATATAGTAGGAAAAGATGTTTGTATTTTCCTGTCCCATAAGTGCTAGATGAAACTCAGCCACATGTAGAGAAGTATTAAGTGGGAAACATGAATTGCTCTGCCACCAGCCGCTCTGGATCATCCTGGGTGGTTTCACACAAAGAGTATAGAATCCCAGGAGGAATAAAGATATTTACAGCCCTGATTAAATACTTAAAGGAAGCAGGGGAAGAAAGAAATGCAGGATCTCTACAGAACAGCCATGTATGCCCAGTGTAAAAGTTTAAGAAGAGCTGGAGGCTTATAGTGGATTATTGTCAAATAAATTCAATTGTTTCTTCTGTAGTCTCAGCAATTGCATACAATGTGACTCTAACTGAATCCATTACACACACTATTTTGAACATTGGCAGCACCTTCTTTCCCATACTACTGGCACCTGAGGATCAAGATCTGTTCACATTTATGTGACAGGGCATCTCATACATGTTTTGTAGTATTCCTCTGGGTTACCTAAACTTCATTGCCATTTGTGAAAATCAGATAGGTCAGAAATTAGTGTAAGTGCTTATAGACTCTGATTTGTAAAGTTTTCACCTATATACATGATGTCCTGATGGCTGACCTTCAGAAGCTTCAGTTTTGTGTTGGTTGTGGTATTATGATAAATTTCCTAGGAAGAGTGGCTGAAAATCTTCAACAAAATTCAGTTGGCTGCTTGCCTAGTAATGTTTCTTAGGACTTTGCAGACAGATTTACGATACTGAGTCCTTAGGCAGTCAAGGAAAATTTGTTGTCTATTCAGTCCCCCACCACTAAAAAGGAGGTCTGTCACCAAGCTGGATCTCTCGGATATTGGAAACAGTTTGTGATTGTTTGGGCATTCTGCTTAACCCATAAATTAGCATCTTTTGAGTGGGGCCCAAAACAACATTCTGCTATGGAAACTGTCCAGCAAGCTGTGTCATGCTTTATATCTTTAGGGCCCTATATTCATACTGACCAATTTGAGATTTAATGCTCTGTAACTGATGATTTTACAACTGGAGTCTCTGGCAAGGGGGAACATTCTCTGCCTGAAGATGTGCCTTGGGACTTTGGACTCATCTTCTCCTTGATATGTATGTTATATATGTATGTTAGATATATCCCTTTTGAAAAGCATCTATTTTCAAAACTGAACAACTAAACCATGGAGGCCTTGTGTCTCTCTAGCCTCTTGTTCCCTTTACCTGGCCTCACCCTGACGGCATATGGACTTTACGTGAAGAAGTGGTTATTACACCTTCAGGGAAACTCTATCAACCACTCTGCCACCTGAAGTAAAACTACTGGCTGAGGCCTTTATTCATTTAGAGGTTCAACTAAATCCCTAGGCCTGGTTCACTGATGGTTTGGATAAGCTGAAACATGTTGGGTGTCTGCTGTGCTGCTACATATGTTCAATCTCACTACCAGCTCAGCAGAATTGAAAGCAGATGGTGGTCACACTCCTCAGTGTCCAGACTCAAGGGCATTTTCACAGGTCTTTGTAATACTCCCCTAGATGAAGTTTGTCCTATTTTTAATGACTCAACATTTTGACAATAGCCTAGTTGTTTGGTCTCTCACATGGAAAGTTACAGACTTGCAGACTAAAAACATGCCTCTATGAGGCTTCAAACCATGGAATCAGAGGAGTGATATTACCAAGATGGTGACCGATTGTCCTAACTTCACTCCCACTCACAAGAAGAACAACTAGTCATGGACAAAACACCACTGAGAAAATAATAGAACATGGGATGAAACTGAAGAACCCCTCCTGTACCACAGAGATCAAAACAGTCCACACTAGAAGATTAAGAGTGGGTACATGCTGACTGCATTGCCAGTCCCCCAGGCTGGCACTGCACCACACTGAGAGATCTCCCCAAGACTACAGTTCCTCCGGAGAGAAAGAGAGCCCAGGTTAGGCATCCAGGTCCCAGCGTTATGAGTTGCTTCTTGGTTGTCCCCACTCCGGTCTTGCCTCACAGAGATTGTGGAGGAATGTGTGTGGCTTGGCCACTGAGAATCTAGTTGTGATGGAGAAGGAGGGGGGCTTGCAACAACCAGCACATGGGTCTTGGCAGACTGATTTCCTCCCATAGCACCCATGTAATCGTCCCGGCAAGCAGCTTTTCTCATCTGCAGAAAACACTGTAGTGCAGTCTGACCAGGGAACTTGGCTGGGTGCAGGACTGCTTGATTGAAGCTCTCAAACAAAGAGCCTTGCAGGATCTGGAGCTCTGCCCGCCGTCTGCCCAGGTAGGGAGATAGTCATAGCCCAGCCCATGATTGAGTGTAGCTCCTGGCCATTCCCTGACCAGGAAGAATAAGTGGGAGCACCTGGGAGGCTTCTTGGAGCCAGCTTCCCTGCACCATCTGGCAGAGGAGCTAATTCATAGCCCCACATGCTGCTGAATGTAACTCCCAGCCCCACCCAAAAAGAAAGCCTGGCCAGAACACCTGGAATGCTGGGTAGCCCAGCAACGCTTGATCAGAGAACACAGCAGGCAGAGCTGATCATCCACAGAGAACAGTCAGTGTCTCAGTTCAGCCAGGGAATTGGGGCATGGGTCAGCTTGAGTCAAGACCACAAACAAAGAGTCTTGCTGGCTTTGGAGCTAGTTCTCCCACTCTGCCCAGGCAGGAAAACAAATTCATAGCCCCACCCACTGTTGAATACAGCATTCAGTCTTCCCAGCAAGGGAACATAACAGAGCACACAGGAAGCTCTCTAGCCCATCCAACAGCCCTGCTTTTGGTTGCAGTTGAACAGAGACCACAGCCTGTGATTTTCCCCAACTTCAGAGCAAAACTGGTGGCCATGTCTGGCCTGGGAATTCAGTGCACAGTCTTGCCTAATTCAGGTTCCCAAACAATGAGCCATGCAGAACCTGGAGCCTGTTCAGCTGCCACAGCAGGCAGGGAAACTACTTCATAACCCCACCTACTACTGAGTATAGTACTCAGTCCTGTTGATCTAGGAAGCCTGAGCAGAGAACCCAGGCAACTGCAGAGCCCAGCCTACAGCCTTGCTTAGACAGTTAATCAAGCCAGAGTTCATATACAACTTTTCTCAATCAGCATCACCCTGTCTTGTCGTCAGAGCTTGGCAGTGGGCTCACCCAAAAACAGATCTTGGTAGCAAGCCCCACCTGCCCAAGGTCATTACCACAGATATATATACAGAAACCCAAACTGAACTGACAGGAGAACTGTCTCTTTCAAAGAGAACCTATAAAATCTAAAAGAGGAGACTGCTAACTCAAACACACAGATACCAACAAAAGGAATCAAGGATCGCAAACAATCAGAAAAACATGACAACACCAAAGAAAACTAATAAATCTCCAGTAACTGACTTAAAGAAATGGAGACTTTTAAAAAACATCTTTATTGGAGTATAATTGCTTTACAATGTTGTCTTAGTTTCTGCTGTATAACAAACTGAATCAGCTATACTTATACATATATCCCCATATCCCCTCCCTCTTACGTCTTCCTCCCACCCTCCCTATCCACCCCTCTAGGTGGTCACAAAGCACCAAGCTGATCTCCCTCTGCTATGCAGCTGCTTCCCACTAGTCATCCATTTTACATTTAGTAGTAAATACTACCAAATGTATGCTACTATTCTACATACTAGATGTATGTCAATGCTACTCTCTCATTTCATCCCAGCTTACATTTCCCCCTCCCTGTGTCCTCAAGTCCATTCTCTACATCTGTATCTTTATTCTTTTCCTGCCCCTAGGTTTTTCATAACTTTTTTTTTAGATTCCATATATATGTGTTAGCATTCAGTATTAGTTTTTCTCTTTCTAACTTACTTCACTCTGTATGACAGACTCTAGGTCCATCTACCTCACTGCAAATAACTCACTTTCGTTTCTTTTTATGGGTGACTAATATTCCATTGTATATATGTGTCATATCTTCTTTATCCATTCATCTGTCGTTGGACCTTAGGTTGCTTCCATGTCCTGACTATTGTAAATAGTGCTGCAGTGAGCATTGTACTACATGACTCTTTTTGAATTATGGTTTTCTCAGGGTATATGCCCAGTAGTGGGATTGCTGGGTCATATGGTAGTTCTATTTTTAGTATTTTAAGGAAACTTCATACTGTTTTCCATAGTAGGTGTATCAATTTACATTCCCACCAACAGTGAAAGAAGGTTCCCTTTTCTCTACACCCTCTCCAGTATTTACTGTTTGTAGATTTTTTGATGATGGCCATTCTGACTGGTGTGAGGTGATACCTCATTGTAGTTTTGATTTGCATTTCTCTAATGATTCATGATGTTGAACATTTTTTCATATGTTTGTTGGTAATCTGTATATCTTCTTTAGAGAAATGTCTGTTTAGGTCTTCTGTGCATTTTTGATTGGGTTGTTTGTTTTTTTAATACTGAGCTGCATGAGCTGCTTGTATATTTTGGAGATTAATCTTTGTCAGTTGCTTCATTTGCAAATATTTTCTCCCATTCTGAGGGTTGTCTTTGCATCTTGTTTATGGTTTCCTTTGCTGTGCAAAAGCTTTTACGTTTCATTAGGTCTCATTTGTATATTTTTGTTTTTATTTCCAAGAAATGGAGATTTATGAACTATCAAGTAAAAAAAATTCAGAATAAATCTCATAAAGAAGTTTAATGAACTACAAAAATACACAAACAAATAAATGAAATTAAGAAAACAATGAACAAAATGAGAAGTTCAACAAAGAAATAGACACTACTAAAAAAACAGAAAACCTAGAGCTCAAAAATAAATGACAGAAATGAGGAATTCAATAGAGAGCTTCAAAAGCAGACTTGAACATGCAAAAGAAAGAATCAGTGACCTAAAAGGCAGAACTTTTGAAATTATTCAGTCAGAAGAGCAAAAAGAAAAAAGAATATAAAAGTGAAGAAATCTGGTGTGACTTATTGGACACAGACAAAAGAAACAATGTCCACATTATGGGAATTCCACAAGGAAAAGAGAAAAATAAAGGGACAAAAAGGATATTAAAAAGGATAATGGCTAAAGCTTTCTAAACCTGGGGAGAGAAATGGACATCCAGATTTATGAGGCCGAAAAGGCCCCAAATAGGTTGAACTTGAATAGAGCTACACTGAGACATATGATAATTAAATTGTTAAAACTGAAGACAAAGAATTTTTTTGGAAGAAGAGAAAAGAGATAAGTTATACATAAGGGAACCCCCCCAAAGACTGTGGGTGGATTTCTTAGCAGAAACTTTTAAGGTCAGGAGAGAATGGGATGACATATTCAAATATTAAAAGAAAAACTATCAACAAAGAATTCTTTACCAGGCAAGAAGTTCTTCAGAAATGAATGTGAGATAATGACATTCCCAAACAAACAAAAGCTGAGGGATTTCATCACCACAAGACCTGCCTTACAAGAAATGCTAAAGGGATTCCTTTGAGTGTAAGTAAAAGGGCATTTATTAAGATCACACAGACATAATAAAGTAGTGAAAAAATTAATGGTAATCGTAAATATAGAGTAAAAGTTAGATTATCTAATATGGCAATGGTGGTCCGTACTTCATTTACAACTCTAGTTTGAAAGATAAAAACAAACAGTATCTCTTAGAGGAAAACATACGCAGAACACTCTGAGAGCCCTCAGAAAAGCTTTTGCACAGCAAAGGGAACCATAAAAAGATGAAAAGACAGCCCTCAGAATGGGAGAAAATATTTGCAAATGAAGCAACTGACAAAGCATTAATCTCCAAAATATACAAGCAGCTCATGCAGCTCAGTATTAAAAAAACAAACAACCCAATCAAAAAATGGGCAGAAGACCTAAACAGACATTTCTTCAAAGAAGATATATAGATTGCCAACAAACACATGAAAGGATGCTCAACATCACTAATCATTAGAGAAATGTAAATCAAACCTACAATGAGGTATCACATAACTCCAGTCAGAATGGCCATCATCCAAAAATCTACAAACAATAAATGCTGGAGAGGGTGTGGAGAAAAGGAAACCCTTTTGCACTGTTGGTGGGAATGTAAATTGATCCAGCCACTATGGAGAACAGTATGGAGTTTCCTTAAAATACTAAAAATAGAACTACCATATGACCCAGCAATCCCACTACTGGGCATATACCCTGAGAAAACCATAATTCAAAAAGAGTCATGTACCACAATGTTCATTGCAGCACTATTTGCAATAGCCAGGACATGGAAACAACCTAAGGTCCAATGACAGATGAATGGATAAAGAAGATGTGGCACATATATTCAATGGAATATTAGTCACCCATAAAAAGAAAAAAAATTGAGTTATTTGTAGTGAGGTGGATGGACATAGAGACTGTCATACAGAGTGAAGTAAGTCAGAAAGAGAAAAACAAATACTGTATGCTAACACATATATATGGAATCAAAAATAAATGTTCTGAAGAACCTGAGGGGAGGACAGGAATAAAGACGCAGACATAGAGAATGGACTTGAAGACATGGTGGGGGGAAAGTGTAAGCTGGGACGAAGTGAGAGAGTGGCACTGACATATATACACTACCAAATGGAAAATAGTTAGTGGAAAGTAGCCGCATAACACAGGGAGATCAGCTCAGTGCTTTGTGACCACCTAGAGGGGTGGGATAAGGAGGGTGGGAGGGAGATGAAAGAGGGAGAAGTTATGGAGATATATGTATGCATATAGCTGATTCAGTTTGTTATACAGCAGAAACTAACACAACATTGTAAAGCAATTATACTCCCATAAAGATGTTAAAAAAATAAAGAGAGGGTACAAGTCCTAGCTTGTTCTTTCTTAATGCACTCCTTTAGTGCCTTCCAATTCCTTCCCTGGAATGCTGATACCCCACATGGCTATCCTGATGGGTTAGAGACGGGTGGCTGCCCGCATACCCAATAGTGGATCAATTCCTTTGCTGAGCGTATGAGTGGGCCCACTGTAGGAAGGTATTTTCTCTTCATGTGTCCATCCTGTGACTGGAAACCACAGAAGCAGCAGAACTGTAAGGTTGAAAAGGCATATATTGTATGGAAAGTTCTTCCCCTTCTGTTAAAAGTTATAGTCAGCCCTCCATATTCATGGGTTCTACATCCTCAAATGCAAAGGGCTGACTTACTACAACATTTTATATAAGGTGCTTGAGCATTTGTGGAGTTAGGTATTCCCTGGGGTCCTGGAACAAATTCCCCTGCAGATACCAAGGAAAGACTATGTATTTGTAGCCTAATCCTTGATGTTAATGTGGCTGAAGCTTTAGGAATTTGGCCTGGTTATGCATACCATGCATGTTGGCCAAGGGATCCAGCACTGTGAGGTGTGAAGACATGACTGGGGCATGGGATATGCCAGACCAGGACTGTCACCTTCTCCCCTCTTTCAATGGTTCATGTTCCATTATAGGCATAGTGCATTTCAACATGTCCAGCTTGCAGCAGGACAAAGAGATCCCAGTGCAGATTGAGTAGTTTCTCCTCACGTGGGGGGTCATATAAATTTACCCATCCTGATGGAACATCCTATTGTGAATTCCAGTAGATAACAACTTTCCCAGGCATGATGAGGCTTGGTGTTCTTAGCAGCATAGCACATTTGACCCATGGTAAGTGTTGGGGCAATAGCTATCTCCTGTGATTTCAATACCTTTACAGTATTGGGCATCTGAGCAGGGGTTCCCAGTCTGGCATATGGGGCAATAGGCCCTACTGTTTGATCATTCTAATGTGTTAAAGCTTGGGATAATACTTTAATCTACCCGGCCAAGGTTGTATTTCCTGTTAGTAATTTAATCTACTACTTTAATTTCATTCTTCCTTTCTACTAACCCTGCTGCTTGCAGGTTAGAGGGGATATGAAACCTCCATTCAATGTCATGCTCTTTTGCTCAGTCTTGCACATCATGACCTTTGAAATGTGACCCCTGAGGGTCAGTGAGGGTATCTTTACGTGGTACTCAGCTTCTCTAATTCCCTAATGATGTCAGCCTGGTTTGCATGGTGAGAGGGGAAAACTTGGGTTAGGTCAGACACAGTGTTCACAAAAACCAAGGCATATTTGCTGTTCCTTTATGAGAGGTTGTACCTGGAGGAGAGCTACATACACTGCTAGGAGCTGTTACTATATGTGCATATATCAAGTTTCTTCCCCCTTTGAGAGCTGGGGCCAAAATCTTAGGGGTACTCTCTCCTTCTGTTGTCTCTGCTGCAGTGACTAACCTGTGACTTCCAGAGTCACAGATACAGCTAATTCAAACACTAACCCTACTTGGGAGATGCCCAGAGCTTTAATCTGCTTCACTAGTATTTGTGCCTTCTCAAAGGTGGCTTGCTGCTCTGATCTCCAGTCCCACACATGCTCTACACATACTCTTTCTTTACTAGGAGGTATAAAAGACAGAGGCAGTGTGCCAGGTGAGGAATAAAAGTCCTCCAAAACCCCTAAATCCCTACAAAAGCTTGCACCTCATTCACATTCTTAGGAGTTGGAAAAGTTTTCAACTTGTCAATCACAGCTTCTCAGATAATACACATCTTATCTGACCATACAGCTCCCTGAAACTTTATGGTGGAGCCTGGGCTTTAAATTTTCTGCAGGTTCACTGTCTATCTTCTTGCTTGCAGATGTTCCAGCGAAGTCTGCAGAGTGTCTTGCAGCAGATGCAATTCTTCACATGTTAATATTATATTATCAATGTAATAATCCCATTTTACAGATGTGGGGAAGGAGAACAGGGAAAAATCTTGGGCTACCATCTCTTGAAAGGTCCATTGTTGTCTCTCCCATGCGAAGACAAATTGATCTTGTGACTCAGCAGCCAGAGGTATACTGAATAAAAGCATTTGCGAAGTCCAGTAGAGCATGGTACACTCATAGAACCATAGCCAACATATCTAAAATAGTGGCAATGTTGGGGACAGCCACCTTGTTCATTTCTCAGTAGTCCATGGTCATCTTCCATGAGCCATCTGGCCCTTTTTTTAAAAAAAACAAATATATCTGGCTGTTGAAAGCACTATGGACAGGGTGTACAATACTCACTCAATGCAGACCTTCGATAATCTCTTCTATTTCTTTATGCCCCCCGGGCAATTTTTATTGTTTGACAGTTACCACTCTTCTCTGGTTCCCAGTTGATATTTCCCCCTCAGCACTGGTTTGATTACTGTTAATTGGAGGCAGAATTCACTGATAAAGATTTACAGAGTTTGACCATGTAGAATATCAGTATGTTCTCTGGTATAAGAAAGATAAAAACCTTATATTCTCATACGGGAGAATGCTCAGTTCTCAGTATCAAAGGTACCTCCCTGACTACAACCATTTGCCCTCCTTAACACTCAGTGGTGTTGAGGGGGCCAGAAAACTTCTTCTGAGGATTACCACATATTAGAGTATATTTGGCCCCAGTATCACCCAAATCTGTCACCTTGTGTTTGTTTTTTGGCGCACAGTCAATAGTGGGCTCAACATGGGCCTCCAGTTGCCCCCAACAGCCCTCACTTGGAGGCAGTATTGGCCTGCATCCTATACCCAGTGTGCGGGAGGCACTTACCACAAATAAGACTGTATTCCTGAGGCCTCTGCTGGAGCAGGTGGGATAATAGGGATGGTAGGGGCAGGTGGGGCAGGTCTGAACTGTTGTTCAGGTTTTAATGCTTTGCAGGCTGGGCAATACAGTGTTGGGTTGCCAACCTATCTTTTCAGGTGGGATCCTAATTGCAATTATGTCAAACCACATTTGCTTGCAGGTTATTCTTACCAGATCCTTAACAGCTAATTTTTATATTGTTATATCAGCTTAATGAGTTCCATTTCTGTCCCAGATCTCTCCCACAGGCCCTACGCATTCCTGGGATTTTTCATTGTCCCTCAGATCAACAGTGGACTGCCCCGAATCATAAATGTTTTGTCCTATGACTGGGCTCAGCCTGGATATCAGTATGCCATACCAGGTACTGGAGGAGGACTGGAGTATCTTGGCTTGCATTTCTGCAGTGAATATGGCTCAATAAGGACCTTCAAAGACAGAGGCATAGATGGCCTATCTGATTTCCAACTCCCTAAGAATTTGTTTTAACTCCTCTATAGACTTTCAGGATCCCACATGCCCAAAAGATTCCCCTCATTGGGCCAAGCTTCCCTGCAGGCTACAATAATCCAACCTATAAGGGAGTGAGTCCCTTGAACTCCCTGAGTGCCACACAGGTGCTGCATGGTGGGCAGGGTGGGTGGTAATGTTGTTCATTTTCTCTGCCTCCTGCCTAGTCAGAGGAATGCCATCACCTGCCATACCCTATACTTCACTATCCATGCCTGGATATTATCCCTGGCCTTTTTTTGGAAATTAGCAGCTATATCGATAAGCTCAGTGTACATATATTCTCTTATCATGAATGTTTCTTGAATTGGGGGCTGCATTACTGGTTGGAGTTGTTGTGCTTTTGCTTTTCTCTGTATTAGGGATCTGATGGCATGAGGCATTTCATACGTTTCACCGTTAATCACCACAGCATCTTGCTGTTTCCTCCCATCACTTTCCCAGGGAGTCTGACTCCTAGTGTTGCAATCAGGCTTTCTCACGAGCACTCAGACCTTAAGCCACAGCAGATTGCACCCTCCTAGCTTTGCAAAACAGCATGCTAAGGTCTCCAACTTAATTTGTTGCTATCCCACTTTGTCAGCTCACCCTGAATCTGGCAGAATAGTGAACAACCACACCTCCTTCTCTATCCTCAACTCTTCTTACAACTCTCTAACTGGAGCCTCAGCATCTAGTTGGGCATTAGTGGCCAGCCAAACTGTCCACAGTGGAGGCCAGTCCACTACAGCAGCCATTCACTTTCCTCCTTTGCCACAGTGTGTGATGCACAGTTCCATAATGCATTAAATAAACTGACATTTTGGGGCTTACCCATATTCACAAGCATCAAAAATGCAGGTCATTCATCCCCACATAGAGGTTGATAACCAACTTGGTATTTCCACCACAGACGCCTCTTTCCCAAAACCCATATTTTCAGTTTCCTGACTCGTTCACCAATTGTTGGTTCACATCCTCAGAAATTACCCAGGTAAAATTCAAAACTGGCCCCTATACAGAGAGGGCAAGGAGAGGCTGAAGAAAAAGGAAGACCACTCCAGATTGGTAGGTAGCAGATTTAATAACAAGTGAACTTATATATGAGGCTTGTCCTGCATGGCTGCAAGATTAGTAGATCTCCATACCTGTGCACCAAAATCTTAAAAGTTTATATAGAGATCTTAATAGGGTTCAGTCATATATACAATCCAGATGTCCTCAACAAAACATTACTCTCTCAAGGCTGCACCTTTGAAATGTCTCCTAGTGTGAGAACAGTGGGCGGAATATACATTTCAAATGACAGAGTTGGAGTAAGGAGCCTCTGATATCTGAGTCTACCTTGTGGGTCAATCAATGCTCATGTCCTCTTAATGACCTTCTCCAAGAATAAGGGTGTCAGTCTTTCAAGAAGATATCACAGTTGTTAACATTTATGAACCAAACATTGGAGCACATAAATATATAAAACAAAAGCTAACAGGGATCAAAAGAGATATTAAAAGCTATACAATAATAGTTGAGGAATTTAATACCTCCTCTCGACAATGGATAAATCATCCAGAATGAAAATCAATAAGGAAACAATGGATATGAAGAAAACCATAGATCAACTGGAGGTAATAGCCATATATACAACATTCGTTCCAACAACAGCAGAATAGACATTTTTCTCAAGCACACATGGAACATTTTCTAGGGTAAATCACATATTAGACCACAAGACAAGTCTAGCAAGTTCAACAAGATTGAAATTATACCAAGAATTTCCTCTGATCACAACATTATGAAACTAGAAATCACAAATATGAGGAAAACCAAAAAACATAAAAATATATACAAATTAAACAACAATCTCCTGAACAACCAGTGAATCAAAGAATAAATTAAAGGGGAAATTTAAAAATATCTAGAAACAAAGGAAAATTAAAACACAACATACTCAAAATTATGAGATGCAGCAAAAGCAGCTCAAGAGGGAAGTTCACAGCAATAAATGCCTACATTAAGAAACAAGAAAGATCTCATATAAACAACATAAATCTATGCCACAAGGAACTAGAAAAAGAGCAAACTGAGCCCATAGTTAGCAGAAGGAAGAAAATAATAAATATCAGAGCAGAAATAAGTAAAAGAGGAAACAAAAACAGTAGAAAATATTAACAAAAATAGAAGCTGATTCTTTGAAAAGCTAAACAAAATTGACAAAACTTTAGATAGACTGACAAAAGAAAAAATATAGAGGACACTAGACAACAAAATTAAAAAAGAAAGAGGAGACATTACAACTAATAGCAAGAAATACAAGATTTGAAAGAAGCTACTATGAACAACTACAACAACAAATTGAACAAACTAGAAGAAATGGAAAAATTCTTGCAAGCAATCTACCAAGACACAATCAGGAAGAAATAAAAATCTGAATAAAACAATTATTACTAAGGAAATTGAACCAATAATCAAAAGTCTTCCAATGGGAAGAGCTTCAAGATGGCGGAAGAGTAAGATGCAGAGATCATCTTCCTCCTCACAAATACATCAGGAATACATCTACATGTGGAGCAGCTCCTACAAAACACCTACTGAACACTGGCAGAAAAACTCAGACCTCCCAAAAGGCAAGAAATTCCCCCATGTACCTGGGTAGGGCAAAAGAAAAAAGAATAAACAGAGACAAAAGAATAGGGACAGGACCTGCACCACTGGGAGGGAGCTGATAAGGAGGAAAGGTTTCCACACACTAGGAAGCCCCTTCACGGGTGGAGGCTGTGGGTGGCGGAGTGGGGGAGCTTCAGAGCCCCGGAGGAGAGGACAGCAACAGGGGTGCAGAGGGCAAAGCAGAGAGATTCCTGCACAGAGGAATGGTGCCGACCACCACTCACCAGCCCATGAAGCTTGTCTGCTCACCAGCCAGGGCGGGCAGGGGCTGAGAGATGACACTCGGGCTTCAGAGGTGGGATCCCAGAGAGATGACTGGGGTTGGCTACGTGAACACAGCCTGAAGGGACTAATGTGCCACACCCAGCAAGAAGGGAGTCCAGGAAAGTGTCTGGAGCTGCCGAAGAGGCAAGAGACTTTTTCTTGGCTCTTTATTTCCTGGTGCACGAGGAGAGGGGATACAGAGGACCACTTCAAAGAGCTCCAGAGATGGGTGTGAGCAGCAGCTTTCAGCACGGACACCAGGGACGGGCATGGGACACTAAGGCTGCTACTGCCACCACCGAGAAGCCTGAGTGTGAGCACAGGTCACTCTCAACACCTCCCCTCCTGGGAGCCTGTGAAACCACCTCTGCCAGGGTCCCGTGATCCAGGGACAAATTCCCCGGGAGAACACAAGGTGCACCCTAGGCTGATACAATGACATGCTGGGCTCTGCCACCACAGGTTTGCCCTGCATCCGTACCCCTCCCTCCGCCCAGTCTGAGTGAGCCAGAGCCTCCAAATCAGCTGCTCCTTTAACCCCGTCCTGTCTGAGTGAAGAACAGATGCCCTCAGGTAACCTACATGCAGAGGCGGGTCCCAATCCAAAGCTGAACCACACGAGTTGTGTGAGCAAAGAAGAGAAAGGGAAGTTTCTCCCAGCAGCCTCAGGAGCAGCAGATTAAATCTCCACAGTCAACGTGATGTACCGTGCATCTGTGGAATACCTGAATAGGCAATGAATCATCCCAAATTAAGGAGGTGGACGTTGGGAGAAAGATATATATTTTTGTTCCCTTTTTCTTTTTTTGTCACTGTGTATGTGTATGTTTCTGTGTGTGATTTTGTCTGTATAGATTTGCTTTTACCATTTGTCCTAGGGTTCTGTCCACCCGATTTTCTGCTTGTTTGTTTCTTTTTGTTCTTGTTTTTTTTATGTTTAAATTTTTTCTTAGTTACTATTTTTCATTTTTTACTTTAATGACTTTATTTTACTTTATTTTTTCTTCTTTTTTCCTTTATTTCTATTTTTTCTCCCTTTTATTCTGAGCCATGTGGCTGAAAGGCCCTTGGTGTTGCAGCCTGGCACAAGGGCTGTGCCTCTGAGGTGGGAGAAACAACTTCAGGGCACTGGTCCACAAGATACCGCCCAGCTCCACATAATATCAAATGGCAAAAATCTCCCAGACATCTCCATGTCAATGGCAAGACCCAGTTTGACTCAATGAAGAGCAAGCTACAGTGCTGGACACCCCATGGCCAAAAACAAGCAAGACAGGAACACAACCCCATCCATTAGCAGAGAGCCTGCCTAAAATCGTAATAAGGTTTGAGACACCCCAAAACACATCAACAGACATGTACCTGCCCACCAGGAAGACAAGATCCAGACTCATCCACCAGAACACAGGCACTAGTCCTCTCCACAGGAAGCTGATGCAACCCACTGAACAAAGCTTAGCCACTGGGGAGAGACACCAAAAACAAGGGGAAATGTGAACCTGCAGCCTGCAAAATGGAGACCCCAAACACAGTAAGTTAAGCAAAATGAGAATACAGAAAAACACACAGCAGATGAAGGAGCAAGGTAAAAACCCACCAGACCTAACAAATGTAGAGGAAATAGGCAGGCTACCAGAAAAAGAATTCAGAATAATGATAGTAAAGATGATCCAAAATCTTGGAAATACAATAGAGAAAAAACAACAAACATTTTAACAAGGACCTAGAAGAACTAAAGGGCAAACAAACAATGATGAAAAGCACAATAAATGAATTTTAAAATTCTCTACAAACGAACAATAGCAGAATAACTGAGGCAGAAGAAAAGATAAGTGACCTGGAAGATAAAATAGTGGAAATAACTACCGTAGAGCAGAATAAAGAAAAGAGAATGAAAAGAACTGAGGACAGTCTCAGAGACCTCTGGGACAACATTAAACTCACCAACATTCGAATTATAGGGGTCACAGAAGAAGAAGAGAAAAAGAAAGGGACTGAGAAAATATTTGAAGTGATTAGAGTTGAAAATTTCCCTAATATGGGAAAGGAAATATTTAATCAAGACCAGGAAGCATAGAGAGTCCCATAGAGGTGAAATCCAAGGAGAAACACGACAAGACACATATTAATCAAACTATCAAAAATTAAATACAAAGAAAAAATATTAAAGGCAGCAAGGGGAAAACAACAAATAACACACAAGTGAATCCCCATAAGGTTAACGGCTGATACTTCAGCAGAAAGTCTGCAAGCCAGAAGTAAGTGGCAGGATATATTTACAGTGATGAAGGAGAAAAACGTACAACCAAGATTACTCTACTCAGAAAGGATCTCATTAAGATTTGAGGGAGAAATTAACACCTTTACAGACAAGAAAAATTTAAGAGAATTCAGCACCACCAAACCAACTTTACAACAAATGCTAAAGGAACTTCTGTAGGCAGGAAACACAAGAGAAGGAAAAGACTTACAATAACAAATCCCAAACAGTTAAGAAAATGGAAGTAGGAACATACATATTGATAACTAACTGAAATGTAATTGGATTAAATGATCAAACCAAAAGACAGAGACTGGCTGAATGGATACAAAAACAAGACCGAAATATATGCTGTCTACAAGAGACCAACTTCACACCTAGGGACACATACAGACTGAATGTGAGGGGATGAAAAAAGATATTCCATGCAAATGGAAATCAAAAGAAAGCTGCAGTAGCATTTCTCATATCAGACAAAATAGACTTTAAAATAAAGACCATTACAAGAGACAAAGAAGGACACTACATAATGATCAAGGGATTGATCCAAGGAGAAGATATAGCAATTGTAAATATTTATGCACCCAACATAGGAGCACCTCAATACATAAGGCAAATACTAACAGCCATAAAAGGGGAAATCGACAGTAACACAATCATAGTAGGGGACTTTAACACCACACTTTCACCAATGGACAGATCATCCAAAATGAAAATAAATAAGGAAACACAAATTTAAATGATACATTAAACAAGATGTACTTAATTGCTGTTTATAGCACATTCCTTCCAAAACAACAGAATGCACATTTTTCTCAATTGCTCATGGAACATTCTCCAGGATAGATCATATCTTGGGTCACAAATAAAGCATTGGTATATTTAACAAAATAGAAATCATAACACAAAATAGAAATACAACACTATGATACTAGCTATCAATGAAAAGAAAAAATCTGTAAAAACTACAAGCACATGGAGGCTAAACAATACAATACTTAGTAACCAAGAAATCACTGAAGAAATCAAAGAGGAAATCAAAAAATACCTAGAAACAAAATACTAGCAAACAGAATCCAACAGCACATTAAAGGATCATACACCATGATCAAGTGGGGTTTATCCCAGGAATGCAAGGATTCTTCAATATACACAAATCAATCAATGTGATACACCATGTTAACAAATTGCTGGAGAAAAAACATGATCATCTCAATCGAGGCAGAGAAAGCTTTCAACAAAATTCAACACCCATTTATGATAAAAACCCTGCAGAAAGTAGGCATAGAGGGAAATTTGCTCAACATAATCCTGGCCTTATATGACAAACCCACAGACAATATCGTCCTCAATGGTGGAAAACTGAAAACATCTCCCCTACGATCAGGAACAAGAAAAGGTTAACCACTCTCACCACTCTTATTCAACACAGATTTGGGAATTTTAGCCACAGCAATCAGAGAAGAAAATTAAATAAAAGGAATCCTAATGGGAACAGAAGAAGTAAAGCTGTCACTGTTTGCAGATGACATGATACTATACATAGAGAATCCTGAAGATGCTACCAGAAAACTACTACAGTTAATCAATGAATTTGGAAAAGTAGCAGAATACAAAATTAATGCACAGAAATCTCGAGCATTCCTACACACTAATGATGAAAATTCTGAAAGTGAAATTAAGAAAACACTCCCATTTACCATTGCAACAAAAAGAATAAAATATCTAGGAATAAACCTACCAAAGGAGACAAAAGATCTGTATGCAGAAAATTATAAGACACTGATGAAAGAAATTAAAGATGATACAAATAGATGGAGAGATATACCATGTTCTTGAATTGGAGCCATCAACATTGTGGAAATGACTTTACTTCCTAAAGCAATCTGTAGATTCAGTGCAATCCCTATCAAACTACCACTGGCCTTTCTCACAGAACCAGAACAAAAATTTTCACAATTTGTATGCAAACGCAAAAGACCCCGAATAGCTAAAGCAATCTTCAGAACAAAAAATGGAGTTGGAGGAATCAGTCTCCCAGATTTCAGACTATACTACAAAGCAACAGTAATCAAGACAGTATGGAACAGGGTAGAAAGCCCAGAGATAAACCCCAGCACATATGGTCACCTTATCTTTGATAAAGAGGCAAGAATATACAGTGGAGAAAAGAGAGCCTCTTCAATAAGTGGTGCTGGGAAAACTGGACAGGTACATGTAAAAGTATGAAATTAGAAAACTCCCTAACACCATAGACAAAGATAAACTGAAAATGGTTTAAAGACCTAAATGTAAGGCCAGACACTATCAAACTCTTTGAGGAAAAAATAGGCAGAACACTCTATGACATAAATCACAGCAAGATCCTTTTGACCCACTTCCTAGAGAAATGGAAATAAAAACAAAGTAAACAAATGTGACCTAATGAAACTTAAAGCTTTTGCACAAAAAAGGAAACCACAAACAAGACCAAAAGACAACCCTCAGGATGGGCGAAAATATTTGCCAATGAAGCAACTGACAAAAGATTAATCTCCAAAATTTACAAGCAGCTCATGCAGCTCAATATCAAAAAATCAAACAACTCAATCCAAAAATGGGCAGAAGACCTAAACAGACATTTCTCCAAAGAAGATATACAGATTGCCAACAAACACATGAAAGAATGCTTAACATCATTAATCATTAGAGAAATGCAAATCAAAACAACAATGAGATTTCATCTCACACCAGTCAGAATGGCCATCATCAAAAAATCTACAAACAATAAATGCTGGAGAGGGTGTGGAGAAAAGGGAACCCTCTTGCACTGCTGGTGGTAATGTAAATTGATACAGCCACTGTGGCGAACAGTATGGAGGTTCCTTAAAAAGCTACAAATTGAACTACCATATGACCCAGCAATCCCACTATTGGACATATACCCTGAGAAAAACATAATTCAAAAACAGTCATGTACCAAAATATTCATTGCAGCTCTATTTACAATAGCCAGGACATGGAAGCAACCTAAGTGTCCATAAACAGATGAATGGATAAAGAATATGTGGCACTTATGTACAATGGAATATTAGCCATAAAAATAAACGAAATTGAGTCATTTGTAGTGAGGTGGATGGACCTAGAGTCTGTCATACAGAGTGAAGTAAGTCAGAAAGAGAAAAACAAATAACGTATGCTAACACACATATATATATTGATTTTTTAAAAAGGTCATGAAGTACCTAGGGGTAAGACAGGAATAAAGACACAGACCTACTAGAGCATGGACTTGAGGATATGGGGAGGGGGAAGGGTGAGCTGTGACAAAGTGAGAGAGTGGCATGGACATATATACCCTACCAAATGTACAATAGATAGCTAGTGAGAAGCAGCCACATAGCACAGGGAGATCAGCTCGGTGGTTTGTGACCACCTAGAGGGGTGGGATAAGGAGGGTGGGAGTGAGGGAGATGTAAGAGGGAAGAGATATGAGAACATATATATGTATAACTGATTCACTTTGTTATAAAGCAGAAACTAACACACCATTGTAAAGCAATTATACTCCAATAAAATATTTTTAAAAATTCTTTCAATGAAAAGTAATTCAGGGCAAGATGACTAAACTAGTGAATTTTACCAAACGTTTAATGATATTGCCAATACTTCTCAAAATCTCCCAAAAAATCCAAAAGAGGGAACACTCACAAATTCATTTCATGAGGCCAGTATTACCCTCATATCAAAGCAGAAAAGGATATTACAAGAAACGAAAAGTACAGGCCAATATACCAGAAGAATATAGATGCAAAACTTTAAATAAATTATGAGCAAATTGAATTTAGCTGTATATTAGAACTATTCACCATGATCAACTGGGATTTATTCTCAGGATGCAATGACATTTTTAACAACTTTATTGGAGTATAATTGCTTTACATTGTTGTGTTAGTTGCTGCTGTATAACAAAGTGAATCAGCTATGTGTATACATATATACCCATATCCCCTCCCTCTTGTGTCTGCCTCCACTAGCCTTATGCCACCTCCCTAGGTGGTCACAAAGCACCGAGATGATCTCCTTATTCTACATAGCTTCTTCCCACTTGCTATCTATTTTACATTTTATAGCGTATATATGTCTATGCCACTCTCTCACTTCGTCCCAGCTTATAATTCCCCAACCCCATGTCCTCAAGTCCATTCTCTACGTCTGTGTCTTTATTCCTGTCCTGGCCCAAGATTCCTCAGAACCATCTTCTTTTTAAGATTCCATATATATATGTGAGCATACGGTGTTTTATTTTTCTCTTTCTGACTAAATCACTCTATATGACAGACCCTAGGGACATCCAAATCACTGCAAATAACTCAATTTTGTTTCCTTTTATGGCTGACTAATATTCCCTTGTATATGTGTGCAACATCTTCTTGATCCACTCATCTGTCGACCGACAGTTTGCTTTCGTGTCCTAAGTACAGTAAATAGTGATGAAATGTACATTGTGATACATGTCAGTATTTGAATTATGGTTTTCTCAGGGCATATAGCCAGAAGTGGCAATGCTGAGTGATATGGTACTTCTATTTTTAGTTTTTTGAGGAACATCCGTTCTATTCTCCATACTGGCTGTATCAATTTACATTCCCACTAACAGTGCAAGAGGGTTCCATTTTCTCCACACCCTCTCCAGCATTTATTGTTTGTAGAATTTTTGATGATGGCCATTCTGACTGGTGTTAGGTAATACCTCACTGTAGTTTTGATTTCCATTTCTCTAATTATTAGTGATGTTGAGCATCCTTTCCTGTGTTTGTTGGCAATATGTATATCTTCTTGGAGAAATGTCTGTTTAGGTCTCCTGCCCATTTTTTGATTGGGTTGTTGTTTTTTTGATATTGAGCTGCATGAGCGGCTTGTATATTTTGGAGATTAATCCTTTATCAGTTCCTTCGTTTGCAAATACTTTCTCCCATTCTGAGGGTTGTCTTTTCCTTTTGTTTATGGTTTCCTTTGCTGTGCAAAAGCTTTTAAGTTTCACTAGCTGCCATTTGTTTATTTTTGTTTTTATTTTCATTTCTCTAGTAAGTGGGTTAAAAAAGATCTTGCTATGATTTATGACATAGAGTGTTCTATTTTTTAATCTAAGACTTTGATAGTGTCTGGCCTTGCATATAGATCTTTAACCCATTTTGCATTTATTTTTGTGTATGGCGTAAGGAAGTGTTCTAATTTCATTCTTTTAAATGTAGCTGTTCAGTTTTCTCAACAACGCTTATTCAAGATAGTGTTATTTCTCCAATGTGTATCCTTGCCTACTTTCTCAGAGATGAGTTGACCATATGTGCATGGGTTTATCGCTGGGTTTTCTATCTTGTTCCATTGATCTATATTTCTTTTTTTGTGCCAGTACCATATTGTCTTTTTTTTTTTTTGTGGTATGCGGGCCTCTCACTGCTGTTGTGGCCTCTCCCCTTGTGGAGCACAGGCTCCGGATGCACAGGCTCAGCAGCCATGGCTCACGGGCCTAGCCGCTCCATGGCATGTGGGATCTTCCTGGACTGGGGCATGAACCCGTGTCCCCTGCATCAGCAGGCAGACTCTCAACCATTGCACCATCGGGGAAGCCCCATACTGTCTTGATTATTGTAGCTTTGTGGCAACTCTGAAGTCAGGGAGCCTGATTTCTCCAACTCCGTTTTCCTTTCTATAGATTGCTTTGGCTATTCAGGGTCTTTTGTTTTTCCATACAAATTGTGAAATTTTTTGTTCTAGTTCTGTGAAAATAGCCATTGGTAGTTTGATAGGGACTCCACTGAACGTGTAGATTGCTTTGGGTACTACAGTTATTTTCAAAATATTGATTCATCCACCCCTAAAACATGGTACATCACTCCATCTATTTGTATCATCTTTAATTTCTTTCATCAGTGTCTTATTTTTTCTGCATACAGGTCTTTTGACTCCTTAGGTATGTGTATTCCTAGGTATTTCATTCTTTTTGTTGCAGTGGTAAATCAGAGTGTTCCCTTATTGTCTCTTTCACATTTTTCATAATTACTGTAAAAGAATACAAGAGATTTCTATGCATTAATTTTGTATCCTACTACTTTACCAAATTCATTGATGAGCTCTACTAGTTTTCTGCTAGCATCCTTAGGTTGCTCTATGTATAACATCATGTCATTTGCAAACAGTGAGAGTTTTATGCTTCTTTTACGATTTGGACTCCTCTTATTCCTTTTTATTCTCTGATTGCTGTGGCGAAAAATTCCAAAACTACGTTGAGTAATAGTGATGAGAGTGGGCAACCTTCCCTTCTTCCTGATCTTCGTGCAAATAGTTTCAGTTTTTCACCATTGAGAGTGATGTTGGCTGTGGGTTTGTCATATATGGCCTTTATTTTGTTGAGGTAAGTTCCCTGTATGCCTAGTTTCTGGAGGGTTTTATCCAAAATGGGTGCTGAACTCTGTCAACAGTTTTTTTCTGCATCTATTGAGATGACCATATGGTTTTTATCCTTCACTTTGTTAATATAGTGTATCACATTGATTGATTTGCATATATTGAAGAATCCTTGCATTCCTGGGATAAACCCCACTTGATCATGGTGTATGATACTTTTAATGTGCTATTGGATTCTGTTTCCTAGTATTGTGTTGAGGATTTTTGCATCTATGTTGATCAGGGATACTGGCCTGTAATTTTCTTTTCTTATGACATCTTTGTCTGGTTTTGGTATCAGGGTGATGGTGGCCTCGTAGAATAATTTTGGGAGTGTTCCTCCCTCTGCATTATTTTGGAAGAGTTTGAGAAGGATGCATGTTAGCTGTTCTCTAAATATTTGATAGAATTCGTCTGTAAAGTGATCTGGTCCTGAGCTTTTGTTTGTTGGAAGATTTTTAATTTCAGTGCTTGTGATTTGTCTATTTATATTTTCTATTTCTTTCTGTTTCCGTCTTGGAAGGTTGTGCTTTTCTATGAATGTGTCCGTTACTTCCAGGTTGTCAATTTCATTGGCATAGAGTTCCTTGAAAACTCTCTCATGATGCACTGTATTTCTGCAGTGTCAGTTGTTACTTCTCCTTTATCATTTGTAATTTTGTTGATTTGAGTCTTTTCCCTTCTATTCTTGATGACTCTGGCTAAAGGTTTATCAGCTTTAGTTATCTTCTCAAAGAACCAGCTTTTAGTTTTATTGATCTTTGCTATAATTTTCTTCATTTCTTTTCCATTTATTTCTCATATGATATTTATGATTTCTTTCCTCATGCTAACTTTGGGGGGGTTTTGTCCTTTTTTCCCTAATTGCTTTAGGTGTAAGTGTGGGTTGTTTATTTGAGATGGTTCCTGTATCTTCAGGTAGTATTCTATTGCTATAAACTTCCCTCTTAGAACTGCTTTTGCTGCATCTCATAGGATGTGGGTCATCGTTATTTCATTGTCATTTGATTCTAGGTATTTTTTGATTTTACTGTTGATTTCTTCAGTGATCACTTGGTTATTTAGTAGCATATTGTTTAGCCTCCATGTGTTTGTATTTATTGTAGTTATTTTCTCTCTAATTGATATCTAGTCTCATAGCATTGTGGTCAGAAAAGATATTTGATAAGATTGCAATTTTCTTAAATTTACCAAGGCCTGATTTGTGACCCAAGATATGATTTATCCTGGAGAATATTGCATGAGCACTTGAGAGAAAATGTATTCTCTTGTTTTTGGATAGAATGTCTGATAAATGCCAATTGTCTCTCTGCTCCAAGTTGTCTTTTAAAACCTGTGTTTCCTTACTTACTTTCATTTTTGATGATCTGTCCATTGGTGAAAGTGGGGTGTTATAGCCCCCTACTACGGTTGTGTTACTTTCAATTTCCCCTTTTATGGTGGTTAGCATTTGCCTTATGTATTGAGGGGCTCCTATGTTGGGTGCAAAAAATTTACAATTTTTATATCTTCTTCTTGGATTGATCCCATGATCATGATGTAGTGTCCTTCTTTGTCTCTTTAATAGTCTTTATATTAAAGTCTATATTGTACCCTCCAGAAGATAGGCAAAGAGGGAACTTACCTCAACATAATGAAGGCCATATATGACAAACCCACAGCCAACATCATCCTCAATAGTGAAAAACTGAAAGCATTTCCACTAAGGTCAGGAACAAGACAAAGTTGCCCACTGTCACCACTATTATTCAACATTGTTTTGGAAGTTTTAGCCACAGCAATCAGAGAAGAAAAAGAAATAAAAGGAATCCAAATTGGAAAAGAAGAAGTAAAGCTGTCACTGTTTGCAGATGACATGATACTATACATAGAGAATCCTAAAGACGCTACCAGAAAACTACTAGAGCTAATCAATGAATTTGGTAAAGTAGCAGGATACAAAATTAATGCACAGAAAGCTCTTGCATTCCTATACACTAATGGTGAAAAATCTGAAAGTGAAATCAAGAAAACACTCCCATTTACCATTGCAACAAAAATATCTGGGAATAAACCTACCTAAGGAGACAAAAGACCTGTATGCAGAAAATTATAAGACACTGATGAAAGAAATTAAAGATGAAACAAATAGATGGAGAGATATACCTTGCTCTTGGATTGGAAGAATCAACATTGTGAAAATGACTCTACTACCCAAAGCCATCTACAGATTCAATGCAATCCCTATCAAACTACCACTGGCATTTTTCACAGAACTAGAACAAAAAAAATCACAATTTGTATGGGAACAAAAAAGACCCCGAATAGCCAAAGCAATGTTGAGAACAAAAAACAGAGCTGAAAGAATCAGGCTCCCTGACTTCAGATTATACTACAAAGCTACAGTAATCAAGACAGTATGGTACTGGGACAAAAACAGAAATATAGATCAGTGGAACAGGAGAGAAAGCCCAGCAATAATCCCACACATATATGGTCACCTTATATTTGATAACAGATGCAAGAATATGCAATGTAGAAATGACAGCCTCTTCAATAAGTGGTGCCTGGAATACTGGAGAGCTACATGTAAAAGAATGATATTAGAACACTCCCTAACACAATACACAAAATCAACTCAAAATGGATTAAAGACGTAAATGTAAGGTCAGACACTATAAAACTCTTAGGGTAAAACATAGTCAGTACACTCTATGAAATAAATCACATCAAGATCCTTTTTGACCCACCTTATAAGGAAATGGAAATAAAAACAAAAATAAACAAATGGGACCTAATGAAACTTAAAAGCTGTTGTACAGCAAATGAAACCATAAACAACACGAAAATAGAACCCTCAGAATGGGAGAAAATATTTGCCAGTGTAGCAACTGACAAAGCATTAATCTCCAAACTTTACAAGCAGCTCATGCAGCTCAATATCAAAAAATCAAACAACCCAATCCAAAAATGGGCAGAAGACCTAAACAGACATTTTTACAAAGTAGTTATACAGATTGCCAACAAACACATGAAAGAATGCTCAACATCATTAATTATTAGAGAAATGCAAATCAGATCTACAATGAAATATCATCTCACACCAGTCAGAATGGCCATCATCAAAAAACTACAAACAATAAATACTGGAGAGGGTATGGAGCAAAGGGAATCCTCTCGCACTGTTGGTGGGAATGTAAATTGATACAGCCACTATGGAGAACCATATGGAGGTTCCTTAAAAAACTACAGATTG
This sequence comes from Aethalodelphis obliquidens, assembly GCF_003676395.1. NCBI lineage: Eukaryota > Metazoa > Chordata > Mammalia > Artiodactyla > Delphinidae > Aethalodelphis > Aethalodelphis obliquidens. The sequence continues at coordinate 3,046,543 of NW_020838052.1, read as the reverse complement.
AACTACCATATGACCCAGCAATCCCACTACTGGACATATCCTGAGAAAACCAAAATTCAAAAAGAGTCATATAGCACAATGTTCATTGCAGCTCTATTTACAATAACCAGGACACGGAAGCCTCCTAAGTGTCCATCAACAGATGAATGGATAAAGAATATGTGGCACATATATACAATGGAATATTACTCAGCCATAAAAAGAAATGAAATTGAGTTATTTGTAGTGAGGTGTATGGACCTAGGGTCTGTCATACAGAGTGAAGCAAGTCAGAAAGAGAAAAACAAACACTGTATGGTAACAGATATATATGGAATGTAAGAAAAAAAATTCATGAAGAACTTAGGGGCTGGATGAGATAAAGACGCAGATGTACTAGAGAATGGACTTGAGGACACGGGGAGGGGGAAGGGTAAGCTGGGACAAAGTGAGATAGTGGCATGGACATATATATATACTACCAAATATAAAACCGATAGCTAGTGGGAAGCAGCCACATAGCACTGTGTGATAAGCTCGGTGCTTTGTGACCACCTGGAAGGGTGGGATAAGGAGGGTTGGAGGGAGGGAGATGCAAGAGAGAAGAGATATTGGGACATACGTATATGTATAGCTGATTCACTTTGTTATAATGCAGAAAGTAACACACCAATGTAAAGCAATTATTCTACAATAAAGAAGTAAAAAAAATTAAAAGAAAATAAAGCCTATTTTGTGTGATATGAGAATTGCTACTGCAGCTTTCTTTTGATTTCCATTTACATGAAATCTTTTGCTATCTCCTCAGGTTCAGTCTGTATATGTCCCTACGTATGAAGTGGGTCTCTTGTAGACAGCATATATAGGGGTCTTGGTTTTGTATGCATTCAGCCAGTCTATGTCTTTTTGTTCGATCATTTAATTCATTTACATTTAAGGTAATGATCGATATGTATGTTCCTATTACCATTTTCTTGTTTTGGGTTTGTTACTATAGGTATTTTCCTTCTCTCCTTTTTCCTATCTAGAGAAGTTCCTTTATCATTTCTTTTAAAGCTCGTTTGTTGGTGATGAATTCTCTTAGCTGTTGCTTGTCTGTAATGTTTTAATTTCTCCATCAAATCTGAATGAGATCCTTGCTGGGTAGAGTAATCTTGGTTGTAGGTATTTCCCTTTCATCACTTCAAATATGTCCTGACACTCCCTTCTGGCTTTCAAATTTTAGGCTGAAAGATCAGCTGTTAACCTTATGGGGGTTCCCTTTCATGTTATGTGTTGATTTTCCCTTGCTGCTTTTTATATTTTTTCTTTGTATTTAATTTTTTTTAGTTTGATTAATATGCATTTTGGAGTGTTTATCCTTGGATTTATCCTGTATGGGCCTCTGTACTTCCAGGACTTGATTGACTATTTCCTTTCCCTTATAAGGCAAGTTTTCAACTATAATCTCTTCAAATATTTTCACAGTCCCTTTCTTTTTCTCTTCTTCTTCTGGGGCCCCTATAATTCTAATGTTGTTATGGTTAATGTTTTCCCAGAGGTCTCTGAGGCTGTCCTTAATTCTTTTCATTCTTTTTTCAGCTCTGCAGTTATTATTTCCATTATTTTATCTTCCAGGTCACTTATCCGTTCTTCTGCCTCAGTTATTCTACTATTGATCCCTTCTGGAAAATTTTTAATTTCATTAATTTTGTTGTTCATCATTATTTGTTTGCTCTTTAGTTCTTCTAATTCTTTGTTAAACATTTCTTTTATTTTCTCCATTCTATTTCCAAGACTTTGAATCACCTTTACTATCATTACTCTGAATTCTTTTTCAGGTAGACTGCCTATTTCCTTTTCATTTGTTTGGTGTGGTGGGTTTTTACTTGCTTCTTCACCTGCTGCATATTTCTCTGTCTTCTCCTTTTGCTTATCTTACAGTGTTTGTGTTCTCCTTTTCACAGGCTGCAGGTTCATAATTCCCATTGTTTTGGTATCTGTCCCCAGTGGGTAAGTTTTGTTCAGTTGGTTGTTTATGCTTCTTGGTGGTGGGGACTTGTGCCTGTGTTCTGGTGGATGAGGCTGTATCTTGTCTTTCTAGTAGGCACGACTACATCCGGTGGTGTGTTTCGGGGTGTCTGTGAACTTATTATCATTTTAGGGAGGCTCTCTGCTAATCATTGGGGTTGTGTCCTTGTCTTGTTAATTGTTTGGCATGGGTTTCTAGCACTGGAGCTTGCTGGTCGTTGAGTGGAGCTGAGTCATACCATTGAGTGGGAGATCTCTGGGACAGCTCTTGCTGATTGGTATTACCTGGGACTGGTAAGTCTCTGGTGGTTCAATGTCCTGAACTCTGCTTTCCCACCTCAGAGACACAGAATTGACAGCTGGCTGGAGCACTGAGACCCTCTCAGCTACACAGCTCAGAAGAAAAGGGAGAAAAACAATAAAGAAAAATAAATAAAGTAAAATTAAACTGTTATTAAAATAAATTTTTAAAAAATATTATTGAAATTTAAAAAGTAATAAAATAAGGAAGACAGAAACCAAACCAATAAACAAATCCATCAATAATAACAAGTGCTAAAAACTATACTAAGATATGGGTAAAAATCAGAAACTAGTCATTCACATAGAACAAACCCCAAGTTTACAGTTGCTCCCAAAGTTAACTGTCTCAGTTTTGGGATGATTCATTGTCTATTCAGGCATTTCACAGATGCAGGGTACATCAAGTTGACTGTGGAGATTTAATCTTCTGTTCCTGAGGCTGCATGAAGAAATTTCCCTTTCTCTTCTTTGTTCATGCAGCTTCTGGTGTTCTGCTTTGGATCTGGCCCTACCTCTGCATTTAGGTCACCGTCTGGCATCTGTTCTTCTCCCAGAGAGGAGGGGGTTAAAGGAGCAGCTGATTGTGGGCTCTGGTTCACTCAGATTGTGCAGAAGGAAGGGTATGCAATGTGGGGCGAGCCTGCGGTGGCAGAGGCCAACGTGATGTTACAACAGCCTGAGGTTTGCCAGGTGTTCTCCCTGTGATATTGTCCCTGGATCAAGGGACCCTGGAAGTGGTGCGCTGCACAGCCTCCTGGGAGGGGAGGTGTGGATAGTGACCTGTGCTTGCACACAGGATTCTTGGTGGCAGCAGCAGCAGCCTTAGTGTTTCATGCCCGTCTCTGGTGTCTGTGCTGATAGCCGTGGCTCACGCCCGACTCTAAAGCTTGTTTAGGTGGTGTTCTGAATTTCCTCTCCTCGTGCACCATGAAACCATGGTCTCTTGACTCCTAGTCAGTTGCAGACTTATTCCTGGAATCCCTCCCTGTTGGCTGTGGCGCTCTAGCCCCTTTCAGTCTGTGTTCACACAGTCAACCCCAGTCCTGTCCCAGGGATCTGAACTCCTCAGCTCCCAGCCCCCACCTGCCCCAGTGGGTGAGCAGAAAAGTCCTCTCAGGCTGGTGAGTGCTGGTTGGCACAGATCTTCTGTGCGGGAATCTCTCCATTTTGCCCTCTGCACCCCTGTTGCTGTGCTCTCCTCTGTGACTCCAAAGTTTCCCCCCCTCCCACCCACCGTCTCCACCAGTGAAGGGGCTTCCTAATGTGTGGAAACATTTCCTCCTTTCCAGGTCCTTCCCAGAGATGCAGGTCCCATCTCTATTCTTTTGTCTCTGTTTTTTCTTGCCCTACCCAGTTATGTGGGGAGTTTCTTGCCTTTTGGGAAGTCTGAGGTCTTCTGCCAGCATTCATTAGGCATTTTGTATGAGTTGTTCCACATGTAGATGTATTTTTGATGCTTTTGTGGGGAGGAAGGTGATCTCCACGTCTTACTCCTCCACCATGTTGAGGGTCCTCCAAATGTGATACGTATCCATGATAGAATAAAAGAAAAAATCTTATGATCATGTCAAGAGATGAAAAATTTGACAAAATTCAGCATTCTTTCATGATTAAAAAAACCTCTTAACAAATTAGTTATCAAAGGAACATACCTTAACATAATAAAGGTCACAAATGACAAGCTCTCAGCTAACATCGTACTCAGTAGGGACAGTTTGAAAGTTTCTCCTCCAAGATCAGGAAAAAGACAAGTATACTCACTCTTACCACTCCTATTCAACACAATATTGGAAGTCCTAGATACAGCAATCAGGCAAGAAAAAGAAATAGAACACATCAGAATTGGAAGGTAATAAGTAAAATTTTCTCAACTTGCAGATGACATAATACATATATATATAATCCTGAAGATTCCACCAAAAACCGTAAGGTCTAATCAATAACTTTATTAAAGTTGCAGTATACAAAATTAACATACAAAAATCAGTGCATTTCTATAGATTAACAACAAATTATCTGAAAATAAAGAAAATTGCTGTAATTATAATTGCATGAAAAACAATAAAATATTTAGCAATAAATTTAACCAATGTTATGAAAAATCTCTGCACTGAAAACCACAAGACACTGATGAAGGAAACAAAGAATATACAAAAAATGGAATGGTATCCCATGTTCATGGATTAAGAATTAATATTGTTAAAATGTCCATACTACCCATAGCTGTCTTTAGTTTCAATGAAATCCCTACCAAGATCCCCCAAGATTCCAATGGCATTTTTTACAGAAGTAAAAATAAATCCTAAAATTTATATGGAGCCAAAAAGACACTGGACAGCCAAAGCACTCCTGAGAAAGAACAAAGTAGGAGACATCACACGTCCTGATTACATGCTGCATTATATATCTATGGTAATCAAATAAATTTGATACTGGCATAAAAACAGACACATAGACCAATTGAACAAAATGGAGATCCCAGAAATAAACCCAAGCATATATTGTCAACTTATCTTTAACAAAATAGCCAAGAATACTCAATGGAGAAAAGATAGTCTTGTCAATAAATGCTTCCGGGAAAACTGTATATTTGCATGTAAAATAATAAGCTAGATCCCTACTTTACACCACACAAAAAAATTAACTCAAAATGGATTAAAGACTTAAATGTATGAATGGAAACCATAAAATTCCTAGAAGAAAGCATAGATAAAAAATCACCTTGACATAGGTTTTGGCAAAATATTTTTGGATCTAACACATAAGGAACAAATTAAACATTAATAAGTGAGACTGCATCAAACTAAAATGATTCTTCACAGCAGAAGAAACATTCAACAAAATAAAAATATAATATATTTAATAGGAAAAATTATTTTTATATCTGATAAGGGGTTAAAATCCAAATTATATAAATAAGTCATAGATTAATAGCAAAAAAAATTCACTTAAAAATGACATAGGACTGGAATAGACAATTTTGAAAAGAAGATATACAAATGACTAAGAGTTACATGAAAAGGTGCTACATATCATATTAATCATTAGAGAAATGTAAATCAGAACCACAGTGAGACCAGTTATAGTGGCTTTCATCAAATGTAAGAGATGACAAATGCTGATGAGAATGTAGAGAAAAGGAAATCCTTCAGCACTGTTGATGGCATTGTAAATTGGTACAGTCAGTATTGAAAACAGTATCCAAGTTCTTTAAAAATTAAAGTAGTGGGGAGACCTTCAAGATGGGGGGGAAATAAGATGTGGAGATAACCTTCCTCCCCACAAATACATCAAAAATACATCTACATGTAGAACAACTCCTACAGAACACCTACTTAATGCTGACAGAAGACCTCAGACTTCCTAAAAGGCAAGAAAATCCCCACGTACCTGGGTAGGGCAAAAGAAAAAAGACCATAGAAAAAGAAAAGAATAGGGACGGGACCTGCACCTCTGGGAGGGAGCTGTGAAGGAGGAAAAGCTTCCACACACTAGGGAGCCACTTCACTGGTGGGGATGGTTGCTGGCTGGGGGGGATGCTTCGGAGCCATGGAGAAGAGTGAAGCAACAGGTGTGCAGATGGAAAAGCAGAGAGATTTCACACAGAGGATTGGTGCAGACCAAAACTTACCAAACTGAGACACTTGTCTGCTCAACCACTGGGGTGGGTGTGAGCTGAGAGCTGATGCTCGGGCTTTGGAGGTCAGATCCCAGGGAGATGACTGGGGTTGGCTGTGTGAAAACTGCCTGAAGTGGACTAGTGTGTCACAGCTAGCCAGGCGGGAGTCAGAGAAAATGTATGGGCCACCCAAGGAGGCAAAAGACCATTGTTTTAGGGTGCACGATGAAAGGGGATTCCTGCTCTATTTGCCCACATATATCTAGACACCACCTAAGCAAGCTCCAAAGATGGGCATGAGCCACAGCTATCAGCTTGGAAGCCTGAGATGGGCACAAAAGGCTAACACAGTCGCTGCTGCCACCATGAATCCTGTGTGCAAGCACAGGTCACTACCCACATCCCCCTGGGAGCCTGTGAAGCATGTCACAGACAGGGTCCTGCTATCCAGGAACAACATCCTTGAGAGAACACATGGCACACCTCAGGGTGTTGCAATGTCACACAAGCCTCTGCCACCACAGTCTTGCCCCGCATTCCAATTATGACTACCATACCCCTCCCTCTCCCTAGCCTGAGTGAGCAAGAGATCCCTAATCAGCTGCAGATTTAACCCCTTCCTGTCTGGGTGGGGACGAGATGCCTGAGGGCGGCATACATGCAGAGGAGGGGCCAAAACTAAAGCTAAAACCTAGAAGCCAAGCAAACATGGAACAGAAAGGGAAATTTCTCCATGTGGCCTCTGGAGCACAGGATTAAATCCCCACAAACAACTTGATGAACCCTGCATCTGTGGAATAGCTGAATAGACAACAATGGTTCCCAAAATTGAGGCATGGACTTTGGAAACACTGTAGACTTAGGGATTGCTTTCTCTGCCTGATTTGTTTCTGGTTTCTATGTTTATATATGAGTTTAGTTTTTAGTGCTTCTTATCATTGGTGGGTTTGTTTATTGGATGATTGTTCTCTTCTTTATTTATTTTTTATTTCTTATTTTTTATATTATAATATTTTATATTTAAAATTTTTTTCCTTCCTTTTTTCTCTTTTTGTGAGTGTGTATGTGTATGATTCTTTGTGTAATATTGTCTGTTTAGATTTGCTTTTACCATTTGTTCTAGGGTTTTGACTGATTTTTTTTGGTGTCTTTTTGTTTTCTTGTTTGTTTTCTTTTTAAGAGTGTGTGTGTATGTTTCTTTGTGTGATTCTGTCTGTTTAGTTTTGTGTTTATCATTTGCTTTTGGGTTCTATCTGTTCATTTGTTTGTTTGTTGTTTTTCATTGTTTTCTTCCTTTTCTTGTGAGCCGTGAGGCTGGCAGGGTCTTGGTGCTTCAGCTGGGTGTCAGGCCTGAACTACTGAGGTGGGACAGATGAGTGCAGGACATGGGACCACCAGAGACCTCCTGGCCACATGTAATATCAATCAGTGAGAGCTTTCCCACAGATCTCCATTTCAACACTAAGACCCAGCTTCACCCAATGGCGAGCAAGCTCCAGTGCTGGATGCCTCATGATAACCAACTAGCAAGACAGGAATACAACCACAACCATAAGCAGAGAGGCTGCCTAAAATCATACTAACTTCACAGACACCCCAAAATACACCACTGGAAGTGGCCCTGCCCATCAGAATGACATGATACAGCCCTACACTTCAGAACACAGGCAACAGTCCCTTCCACAAGGAAGCCTACAGAAACCACTGAACCAACTTCACCAACTGAGGGAAGACACCAAAAATAATGAGAATTAAAACCTGCAGCCTGTAAAAAGCAGAACTCCAAAACACAATAAGTTAATAAAATGAGAAGATAGAGAAATATGCAGCAGATGAAGGAGCAAGGTAAAAACCCATGATAACAAAGAACAAACAAACAAACAAAAACCAAAAGAAATAAGCAGTCTACCTGAAAAACAATTCAGAGTAATGAGAGCAAAGATGATCCAAAATCTAGGAAATAGAATGGAGAAACTACAAGAAACGTTTAACAAAGACCTAGAAGAACTAAAGAGCAAACAAACAATGATGAACAACACAATACATGAAATTTAAAATTCTCAAAAAGGAATCAATAGCAGAATAACTGAGGCAAAAGAACGGAGAAGTGACCTGGAAGATAAAATACTGGAAATAACTACTGCAGAGCAGAATAAAGAAAACAGAATGAAAATAATTAAGGACAGACTTAGAGACTTCTGGGACAACAATAAATGCACCAACATTCGAATGATATGGGTCCCAGGAGAAGAAGAGAAAAAGAAAGGGACTGAAAAAATATTCAAAGGGATTATAGAAGAAAATTTCCCTAATATGAGAAAGGAAATAGTCAGTCAACTCCAGGGAGCACAGAGAGTCCCATACAGGATAAATCCAAGGGGAAACATGCCAAGACACATTAATCAAACTATCCAAAATTAAATGCTAAGAAAAAATATAAAAAGCAGCAATGGAAAAACAACAAATAACATACAAGGGAATCCCCATAAAGTTAAAAGCTGATCTTTCAGCAGAAACTCTGCAAGCCAGAAGGGAGTGTCAAGACATATTTAAAGTGATGAAGGGGAAAAAACTACAACCAAGATCACTTTACCCAGAAACGATCTCATACAGATTTGATGGAGAAATGAAAATCTTTACATAGAAACAAAAGCTAAGACAATTCAGCACCACCAAACCAGGTTTATAACAAATGCTAAAGGAAATTCTCTAGGCCAGAAACAAAAGAGAAATAAAAGACCTACAATAACAAAACCAAAACAATTATGAAAGAGCATACATATTGATAATTACCTTAAATGAAAATGGATTAAACGTTCCCACCAAAAAACACAGACTGGATGAATGGATACAAAAACAAGACCCATACATATTCTGTCTAGAAGAGACACACTTCAGACCTAGAGACACATACAGACTAAAAGTGAAGGGATGGAAAAAGATGTTCCATGCAAGTGGAAATCAAAAGAAAGATGGAATGGCAATTGTCATAACAGACAAAATAAACATTAAGATAAAGACTGTTACAAGAGACACAGAAGGACACTACATAACCATCAAAAAACCAATCCAAGAAGAAGATATAACAATTTTAAATATTTATGCACCCAACAGAGGAGCACCTCAATACATAAGGCCAATGCTAACAGCCATAAAAGGGGAAATCGACAGTAACACAATCACAGTAGGGGATTTTAACACTTCACTTTCACCAATGGACAGATCAACCAAAATGAAAATAAATAAGGAAACACAAGCTTTAAATGATACACTAATCATGATGGACTTAACTGATATTTATAGGACATTCCATTCAACAGAATATACTTTCTGAATATACATTCAACAGAATATACTTTCTTCTCAAGTGCTTATGGAATATTCTCTAGGATAGATCATATCTTGCATCACAAATAAAGCCTTGGTAAATTTAAGAAAATTGAAATCGCATCAAGTATCTTTTCCGACCACAATGCTATGAGACTAGATATCAATTACAGGAAAAAAATCTGTAAAAAATACAAAAACAAGGGGACTAAAATATACACTACCTAGTAAACAAGAGATCACTGAGGAAATCAAAAAATACCTAGAAAAATGTGACAATGAATACATGACGATGTAAAACCTATGGGATGCAGCAAAAGCAGTACTAAGAGAGAAGTTTATAGCAATACAATCCAACCTCAAGAAACAAAAAAAAATCTCAAATCAACAAACTATCCTTTCACCTAAAGGAAGTAGAGAAAGAACCCCCAAAGTTAGCAGAAGGAAAGAAATCATAAAGATGAGATCAGAAATAAGTGAAAAAGAAATGAAGGAAAAAATAGGAAAGAACAATAAAACTAAAAGCTGGTCCTTTGAGAAGATAAACAACATTGATAACCATTAGCCAGACTCATTAAAAAAGGGAGAAGACTCAAATCTATAGAATTAGAAATGAAAAAGGAGATGTAACAACTGACACTGCAGAAATACAAAAGATCATGAGAGATTACTACAAGCAACTATATGCCAATAAAATGGACAACCTGGAAGAAATTAACAAATTCATAGAAAAGCACAACCTTCCAAGATTGAACCAGGAAGAAATAGAACATATAAACAGACCAATCTCAAGCACTGAAATTGAGACTCATTAAAAATCTTCCAACAAACAAAAGCCAAGGACCAGATGGCTTCACAGGTGAAATCTATCAGACATTTAGAGAAGAGCTAACACCTATATTTCTCAAATTCTTCCAAAATAACGTAGAGGGAAGAACACTCCCAAACTCATTAAAGAAAGCCACCATCACCCTGACACCAAAACCAGACAAAGATGTCAAAAAGAGAGAAAACTACAGGCCAATACCACTGATGAACATAGATGCAAAAATCCTCAACAAAATACTAGCAAATAGAATCCAAAAGCACATTAAAAGGATCATACATCATGATCAGGTGGAGTTTATCCCACGAATGATATAAATTTTCGATATAGGCAAATCAATCACTGTGATACACCATATTAACAACTTGAAGGATAAAAACCTTATGATTATCTCAATAGATGCAGAGAAAACTTTTGACAAAATTCAACACCCATTTATTATAAAACCCTCCAGAAAGTGGGCATAGAGGGAAATTACCTCAACATAATAAAGACCATATATATATCCATGTCACTCTCTCACTTTACCCCAGCTTACCCTTCCCCCTCCCCGTATCCTCAAGTCCATTCGCTGGTAGGTTTATGTTTTTATTCCCGTCTTGCCCCTAGGTTCTTTAGAACGTTTTCTTTTTTTTCTATATAGGTGTGTTAGCATACACCTATATGTATTACATACGTAATACATACACCTATATGTATTACATACACCTATATGTAAGTCAGAAGGCATTCTCTTTCTGACTTACACTACCAAACGTAAAATAGATAGCTAGTGAGAAGCAGCTGCATAGCACAGGGAGATGAGCTCGGTGCTTCGTGACCACCCAGAGGGGTAAAATAGGGAGGGTGGCAGGGAGGGAGATGCAAGAGGAAAGACATATGGGGACATATATATATATATATATGTACAACTGATTCACTTTGTTATAAAGCAGAAACTAACACACCATTGTAAAGCAATTATACTCCAATAAAGATATTTAAAAATAAATAAATAAGGACCACATATGATTAGCCCACAGCAAACCTCATTCTCAATGGTGAAAAATTGAAACCATTTCCACTAATATCAGGAACAAGACAAGGTTGCTCACTCTCACCACTATTATTCAAATATTTTTGGAAGTTTTAGCCCCAGCAATCAGAGACGAGAAAGAAATAAAAGGAATCCAAATCGGAAAAGAAGTAAAGCTGTCACTGTTTGCAGGTGACATGATACTATACATAGAAAATCCTAAAGATGTTACCAGAAAACTACTAGAGCTATTCAATGAATTTGGTAAGTAGCAGGTTACAAGATTAATGCACAGAAGTGACTTGCATTCCTATACACTAATGATGAAAAATCTGAAAGTAAAATTAAGGAAACACTCCCATTTACCATTGCAACAAAAAGAATAAAATACCTAGGAAAAAACCTTCCTGAGGAGACAAAAGACCTGTATGCAGAAAACTTTAAGACACTGATGAAAGAAGTTAAAGGAAATAGAGACAGATGGAGAGATATACCTTGTTCTTGGATTGGAAGAATCAACACTGTGGAAATGCATATACTACCCAAAGCAATCTGGAGATTCAATGCAATCCCTATCAAACTACCTATGGCATTTTTCACAGAACTAGAGCAAAATGTTTCACAATTTGTATGGAAACACAAAGACCCCGAATAGGCAAAGCAATCTTGAGAAAGAAAAACGGACCAAGAGGAATCAAGCTCCTTTACTTCAGACTATACTACAAAGCTACAGTAAACAAGAGAGAATGGTACTGGCCAAAAACAGAACTATAGACTAATGGAACAGGATAGAAAGCCCAGAGATAAACCCACACACATATGGTCACCTTAGTATCGATAAAGGAGACCAAAATATGCGATGTAGAAAAGACAGCCTCTTCAAAAAGTGGTGCTAGGAAAACTGGACCGCTGCATGTAAAGGAATGAAATTAGAACATTCCATAACACCATACACAAAAATAAACTCAAAATGGATTAAAGGCCTAAATGTAAGGCCAGACACTGTAAAAATCTTAGGGGAAAACATAGGCAGAACACTCTATGACATAAATCACAGCAAAATCCTTTTTGACCCACCTCCTAGAGAAATGGAAATAAAACCAGAAATAAATAAATGGGACCTAATGTAACTTAAAAACTTTTGCACAGCAAAGGAAACCATAAACAAGATGAAAAGACAACCCTGCGAATGGGAGAAAATATTTGCAAATGAAGCAAATGACAAATGATTAATCTCCAAAATTTACAAGCAGTTCTGGAGCTCAATATCAAAAAACCAAACAACCCAATCAAAAAATGGGCAGAAGACCTAAACAAACAATTCCCCAAGAAGATATACAGATTGCCAACAAACACATGAAAGGATGCTCAACATCACTATCACTAGAGAAATGCAATTCAAAACTACAATGAGGTATCATCTCACACTGGTCAGAATGGACATCATCAAAAAATCTACAAACAATAACTCCTAGAGAGGGTGTGGAGAAAAGGGAACCCTCTTGCACTTTTGGTGGGAATGTAAATTGATACAGCCACTATGGAGAACAGAATGAAGATTCCTTTAAAATCTAAAAATAGAAGTACCATACGACCCAGTAATCCTACTACTGGGCATATACCCTGAGAAAACCTTAATTCGTAAAGATTCTTCTACTACGAAGTTTATTGCAGCTCTATTTACAAAAGCCAGGACATGGAAGCAACCTAAGTGTCCATCGACAAATGAATAAAGAAAATGTGGCACATATATACAATGGAATATTACTCAGCCATAAAAAAATGAAATTGAGTTATTCGTATTGAGGTGGCGGGACCTATATTCTCATACAGAGTGAAGTAAGTCAGAAAGAGAACAAAAAATACCTTATGCTAATACACATGTATGGAATCTACAAAGAAAAAAAAGGGTTTTGAAGAAGCTAGGGGCAGTCGAGGAGTAAAGACGCAGACGTAGAGAATGGACTTGAGGACATAGGGTGGGGTATGGTAAGCACGGACAACGTGAGAGAATGGCAAGTACTTATATATACTACCAAATGTAAAATACATAGTTAGTGGGAAGCAGCCGCATAGCACAGGATGATAAGCTCAGTGCTTTGTGATCACCTAGAGGGGTTGGATAAAGAGTGTGGGAGGGAGACGCAAGAGTGAGTAGATATGGGGATATATGTATATGTATAAGTGATTCATTCTGTTATAGATCAGAAAGTAACACACCATTTTAAAGCAATTATACTCCAATAAAGATGTTAAAAAAAAAAAGATTCTGCCTGCCAATGCAGGGGACAAGTGTTCGATCCCTGCTCTGGGAAGATCCCACAAGCCTCAGAGCAATTAAGCTCCTGGGCCACAACTACGGAGTCTGGGCTATACAGCTGGCATACCACCACTAATGAAGCCTGCATGCCTAGAACCCGTGCTCTACAACAAGAGATGCCACTCAAATGAGAAGAGTACAGACCACAACATAGTGTAGTTCCCACTCACCACAAATAGAGAAAGCCTGCATGCAGCAAAGAAGACCCAATGCAACCGAAAAATATATATGCATATACAATAAATAATAAAGTGTATAAGCTTTATGTTATGATATATACATATCATAATATCTAGAAATAATTTATATTATATAATATATAAATATAATAGAGCATATACTATAAAATTTTATGAAAATAATTTTATATTTCATATAATTTATATATCAATAATTTTGTTATAGATAATTCTTAAAGTAAAAGCCAATGTAAATTTTGTTTAAAAAAATCATACACCATGAGCAACTGGGGTATATCCCTGGAATTCAATGATTCTTCAATATATGGAAATCAATCAATGTCATAAACTACATTAACAAATTGAAGGAGAAACCCATATGTCAATAGATGCAGAAAAGCATTCGACAAAATTCAACATCTATTTGTGATAAATGCCCTCGAGAAAGTAGGCATAGAGGGAACTTTCCTCAACATAATAAAGGCCATATATGACAAACGCACAGCCAACGTTGTCCTCAATGGTGAAACACTGAAATCATTTCTACTAAGATCAGGAACAAGACAAGGTTACCCACTCTCACCACTATTATTCAACATAGTTTTGTAAAGTTTAGCAACAGCAATCAGAAAAGAAAAAGAAATAAAGGGAATCCAAATCAGAAAATAAGAAGTAAAGCTGCCACTGTTTGCAGATGACATGATATTATACATTGAGAATCCTAAAGATGCTACCAGAAAACTACTAGAGCTAATCAATGAATTTGGTAAAGTAGTAGGATACAAAATTAATGCACAGAAATCCCTTGCATTCCTATACACTAATGATGAAAAATGTGAAAGTGAAATTAACAAAACACTCCAATTTACCATTGCAACAAAAACAATAAAATATCTGGGAATAAACCTATGGAGACAAAAGATCTGTATGCAGAAAACTATTAGACATTGATGAAAGAAATTAAAGATGATACAAGCAGATGGAGAGGTACACCATGTTCTTGGATTGGAAGAATCAATACTGTGAACGTGAATATACTAACCAAAGCAATCTACAGATTCAATGCAATCCCTATCAAAATAACAATGGCATTTTTCACAGAACTAGAATAAAAAATTTCAGAACTTGTATGGAAACACAAAAGCCCCCCAGATAGCTGAAGCAATCCTGAGAAAGAAAAATGGAGCTAGAGGATCAGTCTCCCTGACTTCAGAAAATAGTACAAATGTACAGTAATCAAGAGAGTATGGTACTGGCCAAAAACAGAAATATAGATTAATGGAACAGGATAGAAAGCCCAGAGATAAACCCACACACGTAATGTCACCTTATTTTTGATAAAGAAGGCAAGAATATAAAATGGAGAAAAGACAGCCTCTTCAATAAGTGGTGCTGGGAAAACAGTACAGCTACATGTAAAAGAATGAAATTAGAACACTCCCTAACACCATATATAAAAATAAATTCAAAATGGATTAAAAACCTAAATGTAAGGCCAGACACTATAAAACTCTTAGGGGAAAACATAGGCAGAACACTCTATGACATAAATCACAGCAAGATCCTTTTTGACCCACCTCCAGAAAAATGGAAATAAAAACAAAAATAAACAAATGGGACTTAATGAAACTTAAAAGCTTCTGCACAGCAAAGGAAACGATAAACAAGACCAAAAGACAACCCTCAGAATGGGAGAAAATATTTGCCAATGAAGCAACTAACAAGTGATTAATCTCTAAATTTTACAAGCAGCTCATGCAGCTCAATATTAAAAAACAAATAACCCAAACCAATAATTGGCAGAAGAACTAAATAGACGTTTCTCCAAGAAGGTATACAGATTGGCAACAAATACTTGAAAGGATGCTCAACGTCACTAATCATTAGAGAAATGCAAGTCAAAACTACAATGAGGTAGGTATCAGCTCACACCAGTCAGAATGGTCATCATCAAAAAATCTACCAATAATAAATGCTGGAGAGGGTGTGGAGAAAAGGGAACCTTCTTATACTACTGGTGGGAATGTAAATTGATACAGCCACTATAGATAACAGTATGGAAGTTCCTTGAAATCTAAAAATAGAACTACCATACGACACAGCAATCCCACTACTGGGCATATATCTTGAGATAACCATAATTCAAAAAGAGTCATGTACCACAATGTTCATTGCTGCTCTATTTACGATATCCAGGACATGGAAGCACACTAAGAGTCCATTGACAGATGAATGGATAATGAATATGTGCCACATATATGCAATGATATATTACCCAACCATAAAAAGAAACAAAATTGAGTTATTTTTAGTGAGGTTGATGGACTTAGAGTCTGTCATACAGAGTGAAGTAAGTCAGAAAGAGAAAATTAAATACCATGTGCTAACACATATATATGGAATCTAAAAAAATAATGTTTCTGAAGAACCTAGGAGCAGGACAGGAATAAAGACACAGACGTAGAGAATGGACTTGAGGACTTGAAGACACAGGTAAGCTGAGACGAAGTGAGAGAGTGGCATGGACTTATTTATACTCCCAAATATAAAATAGATAGCTAGTGGGAAGTAGCTGCATAGCACCAGGTGATCAACTCGGTGCTTTGTAACCACCTAGAGGGGTGTGCTAAGGAGAGTGGGAGGGACATACAGGAGGGAGGAGATATGGGGATATATGTATATGTATAGCTGATTCACTTTTTTATAAACAGAAACTGACATACCACTGTAAAGGAATTATACTCCAATAAAGATGTTAAAAAAAAACATACATGTACCACGATGTGCATTGCAGCACTCTTTACAATACCCAAGACATGAAAGCAACCTAAGTGTCCATCGACAGACGAATGGATAAAGGAAATGTGGCACATATATATAATGGAATATTATTCAGCCTTAAAAAGAAACAAAATTGAGTTATTTGTAGTGAGTTGGATGAACCTAGAGTCTGTCATACATAGTGAAGTAAGTCAGAAAGAGAAAAACAAATACCATGTACTGACACATATATATGGAATCTAAAAAAAAAACAACAATGGTTCTGATGATCCTAGGGGTAGGGCAGGAATAAAGCTGCAGACGTAGAGGTCAGGGGGAGGGGGAATGGTATGCTTGGACGAAGTGAGAGAGTAGCATTGACACATACACACTACGAAATGTAAAATAGTTAGCTAGTGGGGAGCAGCCGCAAAGCACAGGGGGATCAGTTTGATGCTTTGTCACCACCTGGAGGGGTGGGATAGTGAGCGTGGGAGGGAGGTGCAAGAGGGAGGGTATATGGGGATATATGTATACGTATAGCTGGTTCACTTTGTTATACAGCAGAAACTAACACAATATTTTGAAGCACTTATACTCCAATAAAGCTGTTAAAAAGATTAAAATAGTACTGTCATATGATCTGGCAATTCCACTTTTGTTTATACATACATTAAAAAAGAGAGCACTATGTTTGAAGTGATATCTGCACTCTAATGTTTGTAACAGCATTATGTCTAATAGTCAAGACATGAAAAGAACCTAAGTGTCCATTGACAGAATATATACGCAATGGAGTATTATTCATCCATAAAAAGAAAGAAATCCTTCCATTTGTGACAACATGGATGGAACTTGAGAGAATTATGCTAAGTGAAAATAGTTAGAGGAAGACATACTGTACAATCTCACTTATTTGTGAAATCTAAAACACACACAAACCAACTCATTAACAGAGATCAGATTTGTGACTACCAAATGTGGGAGGTGAGGAGTGAGGTTATAATATGAGAGCGAACAGTCAATATGTACAAACTCCAGTTATAAGATGAATAAGTACTGGGAATGTAATGTACAACATGAGTACATTAGTTAACACTGCTATTTGGTATATTTGAAAGTTCTAAGAGTTGTCATCACAGGAAAAAATTTTTATCTTGTTTTTAAATTAATATGATGTCGTGGATGTTACTAAATCTATTGTGGTAACCATTTCACAGTGTATGTAATTTGATTCATTATGCTCTACACCTTAAACTTACAGAGTTCTGTATATCAGTTTAATCTCAAAAAGAAGATTTTGAGAAACAAATTTTGGAAACAAATTGCTGCTGCTGTTTAAACTCTCTGAGTCACTCTCAGAGACCACACTAAGAGATCATTTTCTTATGAGATCTAAGTCAAACTGTTGACTGAGCATGCACCACATAGATTGCTATGATTGCTGACTGGATTGCATCAACTGTATTGGACATGGCAACACATTTTTAGGACTCTTTCTGAAGCAGAGGATACCACTGCATGCCTGACACGTGACTTTCCAAATCTGATTTCACAGTGAAAGTGACCACATCCCATGAAACTTTGCCCTACCCATAGCTAGAACATTGGCACAACAGATTTCTTCCTCCTACAGGGGTAATTAGCTGTACCTCACCACTGCTGACAATTCTTCAGATTAATGGTGTTGCTGTTCAAATCCAATCAACAAACTCTGAACACAACATTATGGTCCTTGAAGCTAATGTGTTATATTTTTACCTTTCTGGACCAGTTTTATTGGCCATGGTGCACCTTGCATCATGAAAGCCACTCAGAAATGGCCTGATAGTAAACATATAGTTAACCCTGAGCAACACGGGTTTGAACTGCATGGATCCACTTATAGGCAAATTTTTTTCAATAGTAAATATTACAGTACTACAAGATCTGCAGTTGGTTAAATGCACGGATATGGAACAGTGAATATGGAGGAACTGGGTATATGGAGGGTCGATTATGAGTTGTATGCTTATTTTTGAAAGTGTGGAAGATCAGCACCCCCAACTCCAGTGCTGTTAAAGCATCAACTGTATTTATGGACTATCCATGCTCCCTACCATACATAAGCACTTATTATTTTTTAAACAGTTTTTTTCAGGTATAATTTACATACCATAAAATTCACCAATTTAATGTATATAATGCAAACCTTTTTAGTATATACAGAGATATGTGCAACCATAATCACCGTCAATTTGGAACATATTTATTTCCTCACAAAGAAATCTGTACCCTTTATCTATCAACCCTCCGATTCTCCCAAATTCCCAGCCTTAAGAAACTACTAATCTGCTTTCTGTTCCTATAGATTTATCAATCTTGAACATTTCGTATAAATTGAATCATATAGTACATGGTCTTTTGTAACTGGACTTTTTCAATTAGCATAATGTTTTCCAGATTCATCCATATCGTACCCTGTATCATTTCTTCATTCATTTTTTATTGAAATATAGTTGACGTACAACATTATGTAAGTCACAGGAGTACAATTAGTGATTCACAATTTTTAAAGGTTATACTCCACTTATAGTTATTATAAAATGTTGCCTATATTCCCTGTGTTGTACCATATATTCTAGTAGCTTACTTTATGCATAATAGTTTCTACCTCTTAATAGCCTACCACTGTATTGCCCCTCCAAACTTCCCTCTCCCCACTGGTAACCAATAGATTTTTTTCTCTATATCTGTGTCTCTGTTTCCTTTTTTTTTGTGTGGTTTTTATAACTTTATTAATTTTTTTAACATCTTTATTGGGGTATAATTGCTTTACATTTGGGGTATAATTGCTTTACATCCATTTTTATCTTCACTAGTTTGTTATATTTTTTAGATTCCACATATAAGTGATATTATACAGTATTTGTCTTTCTCTATCTCACTTACTTCACTTAGCATTATCCCCCTAAGTCCATCGATGTTGTTGCGAATGGCAAGATTTCATTCTTTCTTATGCCTGAGTAGTATTCCATTGTGTGTGTGTATATATATATATATATATATATATATAAATATTTTCCTTATCCATTGATCTGTTAATAGACACTTAGATTGCTTTCATATCTTGGCAATTGTAAATACTGCTGCTATGAACATTGGGGTGCATGTATCTTTCAGAATTAGTGTTTTCATTTTTATACAACATATACCCAGAAGTGGAATTGCTGGGTCAAATGGCATTTCTATTTTTAGTATTTGAGAAACTGCCATACTGTTTTCCACAATGGCTAAACCAACTTATATTCCCACCAACAGTGTGTGAGAGTTCTCTTTCTCCACATTATCTCCAACTGCTATTTGTAGACATTTTGATGATAGCTATTTTGACAGGTGTGAGATGACATCTCACTGTGGTTTTGATTTGCATTTCCTTGATGATTAGTAATGTTGCACATCTTGTCACGTGCCTGTTGGCCATTTGCATGTCCTCTTTGTATAAATGTCTATTCAAGTCTTCTGCCTATTATAATTTAGGGGGTTTTTTTTGATGTTGGTTTGTATGAGCTAGTTACATATTTTTGGCATTAACCCAAATTGGTCATATCATTTGCAAATATTTTCTCATATTCAGTATGTTGTCTTTTCATTGCATTGATGGTTTTCTTTGCTATGGAAAAGCTTTTAAGAATAATTAGGTCCAATTTGTTTATTTTTGCTTTTATTTCCTTTGCTTAAGGAGACAGATCCAAAAAATATTGCTATGATTTATGTCAAAGAGTGCTCTGTCTATGTTTTTTTCTAGGAGCTTTATGGTTTCTGGTCTTACATTTAGGTCTTTAATGTATTTTGTGTTTATTTTTGTATATGATATTATAGAACATTCTAATTTCATTGTTTTACATGTAGCTGTCCAGTTTTCCCAGCAACAATTTCCCAGCACAAATGTCTTTTGCCATTATATTATCTTTCTTCCTTTGTCATAGATTAATTTATCATAAGTATGTGAATTTATTTCTGGGCTTTCTAATCTGTTCTATTGATTTGTACATCTGATGTTGTGCCAATAACACACTGCATTGATTACAGTAGCTTTGTAATATAGTTTGAAATCAGGAAGCATGATTCCTCCAACTCTGTTCTTTTTTCTCAAGATTCTTTTGGCTACTCAAGGTCTTTTGGGTTTCCATATAATTTCAAAACTGTTTGATCTAGTTCTGTGAAAAAAGCCATTGATATTTTGATAGGGATTGCATTAAACCTATTGATTGCATTCAGTATTATGGTCAATTCAACAATATTAATTCTTCCAGTCCAAAGACACTGTATATCTTTCCATCTGTTACAAGTCTTTTATCTGTTTAGGTAGGTATATTCCTAGGTATTTTATTCTTTTTGTTGTGGTGGTAAATGGCATTGTTTCCTTAATTTCTTTTTCCGATAATACATTAATAGTGTATAGAAATGCAATAGAATTTTGAATATTAATTTTCTATCCTACAATATTACCAAATTCACTGATGAGCTCTAGTAGTTTTCTGGTGGTGTCTTTAGGATTTTCTATGTATAGTATCATGTTATCTACAAGCAGTGAGAGTTTTAATTTTTCCTATTCAATTTGGATGGCTTTTATTTCTTTTTCTTATCTGATTGTTGTTTCTAGGACTTCAAATACCACGTTGAATAAAAGTGGCCAGAGTGAGCATGCTTGTCTTGTTCCTGATCTTAGAGGAAATGCTTTCAGCTTTTCACTATTGAGTATGATGTTAGATGTGGGCTTGTCATATATGGCCTTTATTATGTTGAGATATGTTCCCTCCATGCCCACTTTGTTGAGAGCTTGTATCAAAAAACGATGTTAATCGTCCTCAAAGGTGAAAACCTGAAACCATTTCCACTAAGATCAGGAACAAGACAAGGTTGCCCACTCTCACCACTCTTTTTTTTAGTTTTTTACATCTTTATTGGAGTATAATTGGTTTACAATGAACTGCTTTAGCTGCAGCCGATGGTCGTCATGTCTCCATTGTCATTTGTTTCTAGGTATTTTTTATTTCCTCTTTGATTTCTTGTGATGACTTCGTTATTAAGTAGTGTATTGTTTAGCCTCCATGTGTTTGTATTTTTTACAGAATTTTCCTGTACTTGATATCTAGTCTCATAGCATTGTGCTCAGAAAACATAGTTGATAAAATTTTATTTTTTGTAAATTTACAAAGGCTTGATTTGTGACCCAAGGTATACTCTATCCTGGAGAATGTTCCATAAGCACTTGAGAAAAATGTGTACTCTGTTGTTTTTGGATGGAGTATCCTATAAATATCAATTAAGTCCATCTTGTTTAATGTATCATTTAAAGCTTGTGTTTCCTTAGTTATTTTCATTTTGGATGATCTCTCCATTGTTGAAAGTGTGGTGTTAAACACCCCTACTATGAATATGTTACTTTTGATTTCCCCTTTTATGGCTGTTAGTATTTGTCTTATGTATTGAAGTGTTCCTATGTTGGGTGCATAGATATTTACAATTGTTATATCTTCTTCTTGGATCGATCCCTTGATCATTATGTAGTGTTCTTCTTTGTCTCTTGTAGTAGTCTTTATTTTGAAATCTATTTTGTCTGATATGAGAATTGCAACTCCAGCTTTCTTTTAGTTTCCATTTGCATGGAATATCTTTTTCCATACCCTTACTTTCAGTTTGTATGTGCCTCTAGGTCTGAAGCGGGTCTCTTGTAGACAGCATATGTATGGGTCTCATTTTTGCATCCATTCAGCCAATCTGTGTCTTTGGTGGGAGCATTTAGTCCATTTACATTTAGGTAATTATGGATATGTATGTTCCTATTCTCATTTCTTAATTGTTTTGGGTTTGTTATTGTAGGTATTTTCCTCCTCTTGTGTTTCTTGCCTAGAGAAGTTCCTTTAGCATTTGTTGTAAAGCTGGTTTTTTGTTGCTGAACTCTGTCAGCTTTTGCTTGTCTGTAAAGGTTTTAATTTCTCCATCAAATCTGAATGAGATCCTTGCTGGGTAGAGTAATCTTGGTTGCAGGTTTTTCTCCATCATCACTTTAAATATGTCCTGCCACTCCATTCTGCCTTGCAGAGTTTCTGCTGAAAGATCAGCTGTTAACCTTATGGGGATTCCCCTGTGTGTTATTTGTTGTTTTTCCCTTTCTGCTTTTAATATGTTTTCTTTGTGTTTAATTTTTGACAGTTTGATTAATATGTGTCTTCGCGTATTTCTCCTTGGATTTATCCTGTATGGCACTCTCTGTGTTTCCTGGACTTGATTAACTGTTTCCTTTCCCATTTTAGGGAAGTTTTCAACTATAATCTCTTCAAATATTTTCTCAGTCCCTTTCTTTTTCTCCTCTTCATCTGCGAACCCTATCATTTGAATGTTGGTGAGTTTAATGCTGTCCCAGTGGTCTCTGGGACTGTCCTCAGTTCTTTGCATTCTCTTTTCTTTATTCTGCTCTGCAGTTGTTATTTCCACTATTTTATCTTCCAAGTAACTTATCCATTCTTCTGCCTCAGTTATTCTGCTATTAATCCCATCTAGACTATTTTTAATATCATTTATTGTGTTGATACCGTTGCTGGCTTCTGCTTTAGTTCTTCTAGTTCTTTTTTTCCTTTTTTTAAGAACATGGTAGGAATTTAATAAAAGCTAGTTCCCTTCATGCCACTCTTCCACGCTTCCCCACTTAAATAAAAAGTCATTGTATTTTTTTTTGTGTGTGTGTCATTAATGTAGCTTCATAAGAATTTTCTTGTTTAATATCTTTACGGGGTATAATTGCTTTACAATGGTGTGTTAGTTTCTGCTTTGTAACAAAATGAATCAGTTATACATATACATATGTCTCCAAATCTCTTCCCTCTTGTGTCTCCGTCCTTCCCACCCTCCCTATCCAACCCCTCCAGGCGGTCACAAAGCACCGTGCCAATATCCCTGTGCTATGCGTCAGCTTCCCACTAGCTATCTACCTTACGTTTGGTAGTGTATATATGTCTATGCCTCTCTCTCGCTTTGTCACAGCTCTCCCCTCCCCCTCCACATATCCTCAAGTCCGTTCTGTGGTAGGTCTGTGTCTTTATTCCTGTCTTACCCCTAGGTTCTTCATGACATTTTTTTTCTTTTTCTTAAATTCCATATATATGTGTTAGCATACGGTATTTGTCTTTCTCTTTCTGACTTACTTCACTCTGTATGACAGACTCTAGGTCTATCCACCTCATTACAAATAGCTCAATTTCGTTTCTTTTTAAGGCTGAGTAATATTCCATTGTATATATGTGCCACATCTTCTTTATCTATTCATCCGATGATGGGCACTTAGGTTGTTTCCATCTCTGGGCTATTGTAAATAGAGCTGCAATGAACATTTTGGTACATGACTCTTTTTGAATTATGGTTTTCTCAGGGTATATGCCCAGTAGTGGGATTGCTGGGTCATAGGGTAGTTCTATTTGTAGTTTTTTAAGGAACCTCCATACTGTTCTCCATAGTGGCTGTACCAATTCACATTCCCACCAGCAGGGCAAGAGTGTTCCCTTTTCTCCACACCCTCTCCAGCATTTATTGTTTCTAGATTTTGTGAGGATGGCCATTCTGAATGGTGTGAGGTGATATCTCATTGTAGTTTTGATTTGCACTTCTCAGATTAATGATGTTGAGCATTCTTTCATGTGTTTGTTGGCAGTCTATATATCTTCTTTGGAGAAATGTCTATTTAGGTCTTCTGCCCATTTTTGGATTGGATTGTTTGTTTTTCTGTATTGAGCTGCATGAGCTGCTTATAAATTTTGGAGATTAATATTTTGTCAGTTGATTCATTTGCAAATATTTTCTCCCATTCTAAGGGTTGTCTTTTGGTCTTGTTTAATGCTTCCTTTGCTGTGCAAAAGCTTTCCAGTTTCATTAGGTCCCATTTGTTTATTTTTATTTCCATTTCTCTAGGAGGTGTGTCAAAAAGGATCTTGCTGTGATTTATGTCATAGAGTGTTCTGCGTATGTTTTCCTCTAAGAGTTTGATAGTATCTGGACTTACATTTAGGTGTTTAATCCATTTTGAGCTTATTTTTGTGTATGGTATTAGGGAGTGATCTAATCTCATACTTTTACATGTACCTGTCCACTTTTCCCAGCACCACTTATTGAAGAGGCTGTCCTTTCTCCACTGTACATTCCTGCCTCCTTTATCAAAGTTAAGATGACCATATGTGCATGGGATTACCTCTGAGCTTTCAATCCTGTTCCATTGATCTATCTTTCTACTTTTGTGCCAGTACCATTCTGCCTTGATTACTGTAGCTTTGTAGTATAGTCTGAAGTCAGGGAGCCTGATTCTTCCATCTCCATTTTTAGTTCTCAATATTGCTTCGGCTATTTGGGGTCTTTTGTGTTTCCATACAAATTGTGACATTTTTGGTTCCAGTTCTGTTAAAAATGCCACTGGTAGTTTGATAGGGACTGCATTGAATCTGTAGATTGCTTTGGGTAGTAGAGTCATTTTCACAATGTTAATTCTTCCAATCCAAGAACATGGTATAACTCTCCAAGGATTTGTATCATCTTTAATTTTTTCATCAGTGTCTTATAATTTTCTGCATACAGGTCTTTTGTCTCCTTAGGTAGGTTTATTCCTAGATATTTTATTCTTTTGTTGCAATGGTAAATGGGAGTGTTTTCTTGATTTCACTTTCAGATTTTTCATCATTAGTGTATAGGAATGCAAGAGATTTCTGTACATTAATTTTGTATCCTGCAACTTTACCAAATTCATTGATTAGCTCTAGTAGTTTTCTGATAGCACCTTTAGGATTCTCTATGTATAGCATCATGTCATCTGCAAACAGTGACAGCTTTACATCTTCTTTTCCAATTTGGATTCCTTTTATTTCCTTTTCTTCTATGATTGCTGTGGCTAAACCTTCCAAAACTATGTTGAATAAGAGTGGTGAGAGTGGGCAACCTTGTCTTCTTCCTGATCTTAGTGAAAATGCTTTTCAGTTTTTCACCATTGAAGATGATGTTGGCTGTGGGTTTGTCATATATGGCCTTTATTATGTTGAGGAAAGTTCCCTCTATGCGTACTTTCTGCAGACTTTTTTCCATAAATCAGTGTTGAGTTTTGTCAAAAGTTTTCTCTGCATCTATTGAGATGATCATATGGTTTTTATCCTTCAATTTGTTAATATGGTTTATCACATTGATTGATTTGCGTATATTGAAGAATCCGTGCATTCCTGGAATAAACCCCACTTGATCATTGTGTATGATCCTATTAATGTGCTGTTGGATTCTGTTTACTAGTATTCTGTTGAGGATTTTGCATCTATGTTCATCAGTGATATTGGCCTGTAGTTTTCTTTCTTTGTGACATCCTTGTCTTGTTTTTGTATCAAGGTGATGGTGACCTCGTAGAATAAGTTTGGGAGTGTTCCTCCCTCTGCTAAATTTTGGAAAAGTTTGAGAAGGACAGGTGTTAGCTCGTCTCTAAATGTTTGATAAAATTCTCGTGTGAAGCCATCTTGTCCTTGGGTTTTGTTTGTTGGAAGATTTTTAATCACAATTTCAATTTCAGTGCTTCTGATTGGTCTGTTCATATTTTCTATTTCTTCCTGATTCATCTTGGCACATTGTGCATTTCTAAGATTTTGTCCATTTCTTCAAGATTATCCATTTTATTGGCATAGAGTTGTTTGTAGTAATCTCTCATGATCTTGTGTATTTCTGCAGTGTCAGTTGTTACTTCTCGTTTTTTATTTCTAATTCTATTGATTAGAGGCTTCTCCCTTTTTCTCTTTTTTTTTTAACATCTTTATTGGGGTATATTTGCTTTACAATGGTATGTTATTTTCTGCTTTATAACAAAGTGAATCAGTTATACATATACATATGTTCTCATATCTCTTCCGTCTTGCATCTTCCTCCCTCCCACCCTCCCTATCCCACCCCTCCAGTGTGTCACAAAGCACCAAGCTGATATCCTTGTGATATGTATCTGCTTCCCACTAGTTATCTACCTTACATTTGGTAGTGTATATATGTCCATGCCTCTCTCTCACTTTGTCACAGCTCACCCTTCCCCCTCCCCATATCCTCAAGTCCATTCTGCAGTAGGTCTGTGTCTTTATTCCTGTCTTACTCCTAGGTTCTTCATGACACTTTTTTTCTTAAATTCCATATATATGTGTTAGCATACAGTATTTGTCTTTCTCTTTCTGACTTAGTTCACTCTGTATGACAGACTCTAGGTCTATCCACCTCATTACAAATAGCTCAATTTCATTTCTTTTTATGGCTGAGTAATATTCCATTGTATATATGTGCCACATCTTCTTTACCCATTCACCCAATTATGGGCACTTAGGTTGTTTCCATCTCTGGGCTAGTGTAAATATCACTGCAATGAACATTTTGGTACATGACTGTCTTTGAATTATGGTTTTCTCAGGGTATATGTCCAGTAGTGGGATTGCTGGGTCATATGGTAGTTCTATTTGTCATTTTTAGGAAACCCCCATACTGTTCTCCATAGTGGCTGTACCACTTCACATTCCCAGCAGCAGTGCAAGAGTGTTCCCTTTTCTCTACACCCTCTCCAGCATTTATTGTTTCTAGATTTTTTGATGATGGCCCTTCTGACTGTTGTGAGATGATATCACATTGTAGTGTTTTTTTTTAGAAATATTTTGAAATTTTATTTAAGACAGCCATAGTATGACAACTTTCAGACTATAGGAATGCCCAGGCCCAGCCTTATGAAAGGTTGCATTCCCTTTCATAGCTAAGACTGAGAGGTTATGGTCAGAGTTGAAGAGAAAGAATGAAGAAAGAATAAAGAAACTTATGAATCCAAAGCTAGTGGTCTTTCTCAGCGATGGGCATGGGGTCCCTGGGTGGGAAACTTGTTTACGTAGATTTTGAGAACTATTAGAAAAAGGAGGAAAGGAGAATCCAGTAATTATCAAAATTAATAAGCAGGTCAAATGGCAGCTAAACTTGGGATTCTGAATTATTGGAGCTCAACAAGACACATGGAAATCATCTAGTTCAGAGACTGAAGTAAATTTATCTCATTTGTTCTCATTTGCTCTGGGTAGGGGCAAAATTGATAAAGGCAACACTGAGCTTGTTTAAAACTCAGGTTTTCTGGCTCCTGTTCTAGAGTTTTGTTTTTTTTTTAACATCTTTATTGGGGTATAATTGCTTTACAATGGTGTGTTAGTTTCTGCTTTATAACAAAGTGAATCAGTTATACATATACATATGTTCCCATATGTCTTCCCTCTTGCATCTCCCTCCCTCCTACCCTCCCTATCCCACCCCTCAAGGCTGTCACAAAGCACCGAGCCAATATCCCTGTGCCATGCGGCTGCTTCCCACTAGCTATCTACCTTACTACGTTTGTTAGTGTGTATATGTCCATGACTCTCTCTCGCCCTGTCACAGCTCACCCTTCCCCCTCCCCATATCCTCAAGTCTGTTCTCCAGTAGGTCTGCATCTTTATTCCTGTCTTACCCTTAGGTTCTTCATGACATTTTTTTTCTTAAATTCCATATATATGTGTCAGCACACGGTATTTGTCTTTTTCTTTCTGACTCACTTCACTCTGTATGACAGACTCTAGGTCTATCCATCTCATTACAAATAGCTCAATTTCGTTTCTTTTTAAGGCTGAGTAATATTCCATTGTATATATGTGCCACATCTTCTTTATCCATTCATCCGATGATGGGCACTTAGGTTGTTTCCATCTCTGGGCTATTGTAAATAGAGCTGCAATGAACATTTTGGTACATGACTCTTTTTGAATTTTGGTTTTCTCATGGTATATGCCCAGTAGTGGGATTGATGGGTCATATGGTAATTCTATTTGTAGTTTTTTAAGGAACCTCCATACTGTTCTCCATAGTGGCTGAACCAATTCACATTCCCACCAGCAGTACAAGAGTGTTCCCTTTTCTCCACACCCTCTCCAGCATTCATTGTTTCTAGATTTTTTGATGATGGCCATTCTGACTGTTGTGAGATGATATCTCATTGTAGTTTTGATTGGCATTTCCCTTTATATATGACATAGAGTTGCTTGTAGTAATCTCTCATGATCTTTTGTATTTCTGCAGTGTCAGTTGTTACTTCTCCTTTTTCATTTCTAATTTTATTGATTTGAGTCTTCTCCCTTTTTTTCTTGATGAGTCTGGCTAATGGTTTATCTATTTTTTTTATCTTCTCAAAGAACCAGCTTTTAGTTTTATTGATCTTTGCTATTTTTTCCTTCATTTCCTTTTCATTTATTTCTGATCTGATTTTTATGATTTCTTTCCTTCTGCTAACTTTGGGGTTTTTTTGTTCTTCTTTCTCTAATTTCTTTAGGTGCAAAGTTAGGCTGTTTACTCGAGATGTTTCCTGTTTCTTAAGGTGGGCTTTTATTGCTATAAACTTTCCTCTTAGAACTGCTTTTGCTGCATCCCATAGGTTTTGGGTCGTCGTGTCTGCATTGTCATTTGTTTCTAGGGATTCTTTTATTTCCTCTTTGATTTCTACAGTGATCACTTCGTTATCAAATAGTGTATTCCTTAGCCTCCATGTGTTTGTATTTTTTACAGGTGTTTTCCTGTAATTGATATCCAGTCTTATGGCGTGGTCGGAAAAGATACTTGATACAATTTCAATTTTCTTAAATTTGCCAAGACTTGATTTGTGACACAAGATATGATCTCTCCTGGAGAACGTTTCATGAGCACTGGAGAAAAATGTGTATTCTGTTGTTTTTCGATGGAGTGTCCTATAAATATCAATTAAGTCCATCTTGTTTAATGTATCATTTAAAGCTTGTGTTTCCTTATTTATTTTCATTTTGGATCATCTGTCCATGGTGAAAGTGGGGTTTTAATGTTCCCTACTATGATTGTGTTACTGTAGAGTTCCCCTTTTATGGCTGTGAGTATTTGCCTTATGTGTGGAGGTGCTCCTATGTTGGGTGCATAAATATTTCCAATTGTTATATCTTCTTCTTGGCTTGATCTCTTGATCATTATGTAATGTCATTCTTTGTTGATTCTAATAGTCTTTATTTTAAAGTCTATTTTGTCTGATATGAGAATTGCTACTGCAACTTTCTTTTGGTTTCCATTTGCATGGAATATCTTTTTCCATCCCCTCACTTTCATTCTGTATGTGTCTGTAGGTCTGAAGTTGGTCTCTTGTAGACCGTGTATATGTGGGTTTTGTGTTTTTATCCAGTCCATCAGTCTGTGTCTTTTTGTGGGAGCATTTAGCCCATTTACATTTCATGTAGTTATCGATATGTATGTTCCTATTAGCATTTTCTTAATTATTTTGGGTTTGTTATTGTAGGTCTTTTCCTTCTCTTGTGTTTCTTGCCTAGAGAAGATCCTTTAGCCTTTCTTGTAATGCTGGTTTGGTGGTGCTGAACTCTCTCAGCTTTTGCTTTTCTGTAAAGTTTTTAATTTCTCCATCAAATCTGAAGGAGATCCTTGCTGGTAGAGTAATATTGGTTGTTAGTTTTTCTCCATCATCACTTTAAATATGTCCTCCCTGTCCCTTCTGACTTGCAGAATTTCTGCTGAAA
Organism: Aethalodelphis obliquidens; assembly: GCF_003676395.1. Taxonomy (NCBI): domain Eukaryota; kingdom Metazoa; phylum Chordata; class Mammalia; order Artiodactyla; family Delphinidae; genus Aethalodelphis; species Aethalodelphis obliquidens. The sequence continues at coordinate 3,016,616 of NW_020838052.1, read as the reverse complement.
CATCAGCTGTTAACCATATGGAGATTCCCTTGTGTGTTATTTGTTGTTTTTCCCTTGCTGCTTTTAATATATTTTCTTTGTATTTAATTTTTGACAGTTTGATTAATATGTGTCTTGGCATGTTTCTCCTTGGATTTGCCCTGTATGGGACTCTCTGTGCTTCCTGGACTTGAATAAGTATTTCTTTTCCCATATTAGGGAAGTTTTGAACTATAATCTCTTCAAATATTTTCTCAGTCCCTTTCTTTTTCCCTTCTTCTTCTGGAACCCTTATGATTCAAATATTGGTGTGTTTAATGTTGCCCCAGAAGTCTCTGCGACTGTCCTCAGTTCTTTTCATTCTCTTTTCTTTATTCTGCTCTGCAGTAGTTACTTCCACTGTTTTATCATCCAGGTCATTTATCCGTTCTGCCTCATTTATTCTACTCTTGATCCCATCTAGAACATTTTTAAGTTCATTTATTGTTTTGTTCATTGTTGCTTCCTTCATGTTTAGTTCTTCTAGGTTCTTGTTAAGTGTTTCTTGCATTTACTCTATTCTATTTCCAAGGTTTTGGATCATCTTTACTATCATTATTCTGAATTCTTTTTTGGGTAGACTCCCTATTTCCTCTTCATTTGTTAGGTCTGTTGGGTTTTTATTTTGCTCCTTCATCTGCTGTGTGTTTTGCTGTCTTCTCATTCTGACTATCATACTGTGTTTGTGGTCTCATTTTCGCAGACTGCAGATTCTTAGTTCCCGTTCTTTTTGGTGTCCATCCCCAGTGACTAAAGTTGGTCCAGTGGCTTGTGTAGGGTTCCTGCTTGAGGGGACTAGTGCTTGTTTTCTGATAGATGAGTCTGGATCTTGTTTTTCTGCTGGACATGTCCAAGTCTGGTGGTGTGTTTTGGGGTGTCTGTGGACTTATTATGATTTTAGGCAGCCTCTCTGCTAATGGGTGGGTTTGTGTTCCTGTCTTGGTAATTGTTTGACATAGGATGTCCTGCACTGTAGCTTGTTGGTCGTTGAGTTGAGCTGGGTGTTGGTGTAGAGATAGAGATCCCTTGGAGATTTTCACCATTTGATATTACGTTGATCTGAGAGGTGTCTTGTGGACCAGGGTCCTGAAGTTGTCTCTCCCACCTCAGAAGCACAGCACTGTCTCCTTGCTGCAGTACCAAGAGTCTTTCATCCACACGACTCAGAATAAAAGGGAGAAAACGTGGAAAGAAAGAAAGAAGAAAGAAGATAAAAGAAAATAAAGTAAAGTAAGATAATATACATAAAGTTATTAAAATAAAAAATTATTATTAAGAAAAAATATTTGAATTACAAAAAACAGATAATACCCTAGGATAAAGGTACAAGAAGTTTTTAACAGAGAGCTGTAAAATGTAATGTACAACCAAACACAGCTGAAGAGTAAAACATCTGAAATGAAAAATACACTAGAAGGAATGAGTAGCAGAATAAATGAGGTAGAAGAATGGATAAGTTAGCTGGAAGATAGAGAGGTAGAAATCACTGCCATGGAAAAAAATAAAGAAAAAAAGAATTTAAAAAGAAAGAGGACAGTTTAAGAGACCAATGAGACAACATCAAATGCAACAACATTTGCCTTATAGAGGCCACAGAAGGGAAGAGAGAAAGGGCCTGAGAAAATATTTGAAGCTGTAATAGGTAAAAACTTCCCTAACATGGGAAAAGAAGCAGTCACTCAAGTCCAGAAAGGACAGAGAGTTCCACACAGGATCACACCAAGGAGGAACATGCCAAGACACATAGTAAATTGACAAAAATTAAAAACAAAGAGAAAATATTAAAGTAAATGACCAAAAAGCAATAAATAACAAAGAAGGGAACCCCATATAATTACCATCTGATTTTTCAGCAGAAACTCTGCAAGCCAGAAGGAAGTGGCATGATATATTTAAAGTGATGAGAAGGAAAAACCTACAACCAATAATACTCTATTCAGCAAGGATCTCATTCAGATTTGGCAGAGAAATGAAAAGCCTCACAGACAAGTAAGAACTAAAAGAATTCAGCACCATCAAATCATCTTTACAACAAATGCTAAAGGATCTTCTCTAACAGAAAAAAAATGTCATAATAAGTAACAAGAAAATAATGAAATGGAAAAGCTCACCAGTAAGGTAAACATATAGTAAAGGTAGGAAATCCTCCATACATTAATATGATAGCTAAACCATTAATCATGAGAGTAAGAGAGTACAAATGCAGTATATTTAAAATGCATTTGAAATAAGGGATCAGTAACATTAAACAATCATGTATACAGATAGACTGCTATACCAAAACCTCATGGGAAAGGCAAACTAAAAATGTACAATAGATTCACATACACAAAAGAATAAGCAATCCAAACATAACACTAAAGTTAGTCATCAAATAAAAAGAGAAGAGAACAAAAGAGTAAGGGAAGAAAAAGACCTATGAAAACAAACCAAAACAATTAACAAAATGGGAATAAAAACACACATATAGATAATTACCTTAAATGTAAATGGATTAAATATTCCAACAAAGAGACATAGACTGGCTGAAAAGATACAAAAAACAAAACTATTATATGTGGTGTCTACAAGAGACCCATTTCAGATGTAGAGAAAAATACAGACTGAAAGTGAAGTAATGGAAACAGGTATTTCATGAAAATGGAAATCAAAGGAGAGCTGGAATAGCAATACTCATATCAGACAAAAGAGACATTAAAATAAAGACTGTTACAAGAGACAAAGAAGGACACTACATAATGATCAAGGGATCAATCCAAGAAGATATAACAATTGTAAATGTATATGCACTCAACATAGGAGCACCTCAATATATAAGGCAAATACTAACAGCCATGAAAGGAGAAATTGACAGTAACACAATAATAGTGGGGAACCTTAACATCCAACTTACATCAAAGGACAGATCATCCAGAAAGAAAATCAACATGGAAACACAGGCCTCAAATGGCACATTAGAGCAGATGGAGTTAATTGATATTATAGAACATTCCATTCAAAAGGAGAAGAATAAACATTCTTCTCAGGTGCACATGGAACATTCTCGAGAATTGATCACATGCTGTGCCCCAAAGCAAGTCTTGGTATATTTAAGAAAATTGAAATCATATGAAGCAACATGTCCAACCACAATGAAACTACAAGAAAAAAAACTAAAAAATACAAACACATGGAGGCTAAACAATATGCTACTAAACAACAAATGGAACACTGAAGAAATCACAGAGGAAAACAAAAAATACTTGAGACAAAAGAAAATAAAAGCACAATGATCCAAATCTATGGGACACAGCAAAAGCAGTTCTAAGAGTGTAGTTTATAGCAATACAATCTCACCTCAGGAAACAAGAAAAAGCTCATATAAACAACCTAAACTTACACCTAAAGCAACTAGAGAAAGAACAAAAAACCCAAAGTTAGTAGAAGGAAAGAAAGCTGATTCTTTGAAAAGATAAACAAAAATGATAAACCTTTAGGCAGACTCATCCAAAAAAAAAAAAAAAAAAAAGGGAGAGGCCCCAAATCAAAAAATTAGAAATTAAAAACTAAGAAGTTACAAAAGACACCACAGAAATACAAAGGATCATGAGAAACTATTACAAGCAAATATATGCCAATACAATGGACAACCTAGAAGAAATGGACAAATTCTTAGAAAGGTACAATCTCCCAAGACTGAATCAGGAAAACATAGAAAATATGAACAGACCAGACACAAGTACTGAAATTAAAAATGGGATTGAAAAACTCTCAACAAAGAAAAGTCCAGGACCACTTGGATTCACAGGCAAATTCTTTCAAACATTTAGAGAAGAGTTAACACCTATCCTTCTGAAACTCTTCCAAAAAATTTCAGAGAAAGGAACAACCCCAAACTCATTCTATGAGGCCACTATCACCCTGATAACAAAACCAGACAAAGATATCACACAAAAAGAAAATTACTGGCTAATATCACTGAACGTAGATTTCAAACTCCTCAAAAAAATAGAAGCAAAAGCGAATCCAACAATATATTAAAAGGATCACACTCCATGACGAAGAGGGATTTATCCGAGGGATGCAAGGATTTTTCAGTATCTTCAAATCAATCAGTGTGGTACATCACATTAACAAACTGAAAATAATAACCATATGACCATCTCAATAGATGTAGGAAAAGCTTTTGGAAAAAATTCAACACAGTTTATGATAAGAACTCTCCAGAATGTGGGCACAGAGGAAACATACCTCAACATAATAAAGGTCATATATGACAAACCTACAGCTAACATCATACTCATAGCCAATGGTGAAAATGTGAAAGCATTTCCTCTAAGATCAGGAATAAGACAACATGTCCACTCTCCCTATGTTTTTCTTTTTTTTTGGAAGCATTGAGTGTCTTGTGGGATCTTAGTTCCCTGACCAGGGATTGAACCTGGATCCACGGCAGTGAAGGCTCTGAGTTCTAACCACTGGACAGCCAGAGAATTCCCCACTTTATCCACTTTTATTCAATATAATTTTGGAAGTCCTACCCATGGCAATCAGAAAAGAAAAATAAATTAAAAATCCAAATTGGAAAAAAAGAAGTAAAATTGTCGCTGTTTGCAGATGACATGATACTGTGCACAGAAAATCCTAAAGATGCTACTAGAAAACTACTAGAGATCATCAATGAATTCTATAAAGTTGCAGGATACAAAATTACACAGAAATCTGTTGCATTTCTATACATTAACAATGAAAGATCAGAAACACAAATTCAAAACAATCACATTTACCATTGCATCAAAAAAGAACAAAATATCTATAAATAAACCTATGCGACAAGATAAAAAACCTGTACTCTTTAAACTATAAGATGCTGATGAAAGAAGTTGAAGGTGGCAGAAACATATGGAAAGATATACCATGTTCTTGGATTGGAATAATCAATATTGTCAACATGATTACACTACCCAAGGCAGTCTAGATATTCAATGCAAATCCTATCAATTACAAATGGCATTTTTGCAGATCTAGAACAAAAAGTGTTTTAAATTTGTATGGAAACATGGAAGACCCTGAATAGTCAATGCAATTTTGAGAAAGAAAAATGTAGCTAGAGGAATCAGGCTCACTGATTTCAGAATATACTACAAAGCTACAATAATCAAAACAGTATGATACCTGCAAAAAAAAAAAAACACACATGTCAAAGGAACAGCATAGAAAGCCCAGAAATAAACCCATACACATGTGGTCAATTAATCTATGATAGAAGAGGTAAGAATATACATTGGAGAAAAGATAGACTCTTCAATAGGTGGTGCTAGGAAAACTGGAGAGCTACATGGAAAAAATTAAAACTAGAATATTCTTTAACACCATACACAAAAATAAATTCAAAATGAATTAAAGATTTAAATGTAAAACTGGAAATTATAAAAATACTAGAGGAAAACATAGGCAGAACACTCTGGCATAAATAACATCAATATCTTTTTGCATCTGTCTCCTAGAGTAATGGAAATAAAAAGAAAAATAAGGAAAAGGGACCTAATTAAACCTACAACCTTTTGCATAGCAAAGGAAACCATAAACAAAACAAATCAAAAACCTACTATTGGGAGGAAACTATTTGCAGATGACATGACTGACAAGTGATTAACCTCCAAATTATACAAACATCATATACTGCTCAATATCAAAAAAACTAACAACTCAATCAAAAAATGGGCAGATGATCTAAAAAGACATTTCTCCAAAGAAGACATACAGATGGCAAAAGCACATGAAAAGATGCTCAACAGGGCTGCCCTGGTGGTGCCGTGCTTGAGAGTCCACCTGCCAATGCAGGGGACACGGGATCGTGCCCCGGTCAGGGAAAATCCCACATGCAGTGGAGCTGCTGGGCCTGTGAGCCATGGCTGCTGAGCCTGCACGTCCAGTGCCTGTGCTCCGCAACAGGAGAGTCCCGCATACCACAATAAAAAAAAAAAAAGATGATCAACATGGCTCATTATCAGAGAAATGCAAATAAAAACTACAATGAGGAGGACGGGGGGAAGATGGCAGAAGAGTAAGATGCAGAGATCACCTTCTTCTCCACAGATAAGCCAGAAATACATCTACACGTGGAACAACTCCTACAGAACTCCTACTGAAAGCTGGCAGAAGACCTCAGACCTCCCAAAAAGCAAGAATGTCCCCAAGTACCTGGGTAGGGCAAAAGAAAAAAGAATAAACAGAGACAAAAGGATAGGGATGGGACCTGCACCAGTGGGAGGGAGCTGTGAAGGAGGAAAGGTTTCCACACACTAGGAAGCCCCTTCGTGGGCAGAGACAGTGGGTGGCGGAGGGGGCTATCTTCAGAGCCATGGAGGAGAGTGCAGCCACAAGGGTGTGGGGGACAAAACAGAGAGATTCCTGCACAGAGGATCGGTGCCGACTGGCATTCACCAGGCCAAGAGGATTGTCTGCTCACCCATGGGGGTGGGCAGGGCTAGGAGCTGAGGCTCAGGCTTTGATTAGAGCGCAGGGAGAGTACTGCCGTTGGCGGCATGAACACAGCCTGCAGGGGATTAGTGCACCATGGCTAGCCGAGAGGGAGTGGGGGGGGGAAGTCTGGACTTGCTGAAGAGGCAGGAGACTTTTTCTTCCCTCTTTGTTTCCTGGTGTGTGAGGAGAGGGGCTTCAGGGCCCAATTAAAAAGAGCTCCAGAGAGGAGAGCGAGCAGCATCTATCAGCATGGATCACAGAGATGTGCACAGCACGCTAAGGCTGCTGCTGCCACCACCAAGAAGCCTGTGTCTGAGCACAGGTCACTATCCACACCCCCCTTCCAGGGAGCCTGTGCAGCCTGCCACTACCAGGGTCCCGGGATCCAAGGACAATTTCCCCAGGAGAAAGCACAGCGCACCTCAGGCCAGTGCAATGTCACACCAGCCTCCACCACCACAGGCTCGCCCCGCATCGTGCCCATTCCTCCCCACCGGCCTGAGTGAGCCAAAGTCCCCGAAGCAGCTACACCTTTAACCCTGTCCTGGCGAGGCAAAGAACAGACGCCCTCCAGCGCCATACACGCAGAGGCGGGTCCAAATCCAAATCTGAGCCCCAGGAGCTGTGAGAACAAAGAAGAGAAAGGGAAATCTCTCCCAGCAGCCTCAGAAGCAGTGGATTAAAGCTCCACAATCAACTTGATGTACCCTGAATCTGTGGAATGCATGAATACACAACGAATCATCCCAAATTGAGGAGGTGAACTTTCAGAGCAAGATTTATTATCTTTTGCCCTTTTCCTCTTTTTGTGAGTGTGTATGTGCATGGTTCTGTGAGAGATTTTTTCTGTATAGCTTGGCTTCCACCATTTGTCTTAGGGTTCTATCCGTCCGCTTTTTTGTCTGTTTGATTGTTTCTTTGTTTTCTTTCTTTTTTAAAAAAATTTTCTTAATAATTATTTTTTATTTTAATACCTTTATTTTATTTTATCTTACTGTATTTTATTTTATTTCATCTTCTTTCTTTATTTGTTTGTTTCCTCCTCCCTCCCTCCCTCCCTCCTTTCTTTCTTTCTTTCTTTCTTTCTTTCTTTCTTTCTTTCTTTCTTTCTTTCTACTTATTCTCCCTTTTATTCTGAGCCGTGTGGATGAAAGGCTCTTGGTGCTGCACACAGGAGTCAGTGCTGTGCCTCTGAGTTGGGAGAGCCAACTTCAGACCACTGGTCCACAAGAGACCTCCCAGCTACACATAATATCAAATGGCAAAAAACTCCCAGAGATCTCCATCTCAACACCAGCACCCAGTTTCACTCAACGACCAGCAAGCTACAGTGCTGGACACTCTATGCCAAACAACTAGCAAGACAGGAACACAACACCACCCATTAGCAGAGAGGCTGCCTAAAATCATAATAAGTCCACAGACACCCCAAAACACACCACCAGACATGGACCTGCCCACCAGAGAGACAAGATCCAGCCTCATCCACCATAACACAGGCACTAGTCCCCTCCACCAGGAAGCCTACACAAACCACTGAACCAACTTTAGCCACTGGAGACAGACACCAAAAACAACAGGAACTATGAACCTCCAGGCTGCAAAAAGGCTACCCCAACACAGTAGGATAAGCAAAATGAGAAGAAAGAAAAACACAGCAGATGAAGGAGCAAGATGAGAACCCACCAAACCTAACAAATGAAGAGGAAATAGGCAGTCTACCTGAAAAAGAATTCAGAATAATGATAGTAAAGATGACCCAAAATCTTGGAAATAGAATAGACAAAATGCAAGAAACATTTAACAAGGACCTAGAAGAACTACAGATGAAACAAACAATGATGAACAACACAAAAAATGAAATTAAAAATACTCTAGATGGGATCAATAGCAGAATAACTGAGGCAGAAGAATGGATAAGTGACCTACAAGATAAAATAGTGGAAATAACTACTGCAGAGTAATAAAGAAAAAACAGTGAAAAGAACTGAGGACAGTCTCAGAGAACTCTGGGACAACATTAAATGCACCAACATTCAAATTATAGGTGTTCCAGAAGAATAAGAGGAAAAGAAAGGGACTGAGAAAATATTTGAAGAGATTATAGTTGAAAAATTCACTAATATGAGAAAGGAAATTATTAATCAAGTCCAGGAAGAACAGAGAGTTTCATACAAGGTAAATCCAAGGAGAAATACGCGAAGACACATATTAATCAAACTGTCAAAAATAAATACAAAGAAAATATATTAAAAGCAGCAAGGGAAAAACAACAAATAACACACAGGGGAATCCCCATAAGGTTAACAGCTGATCTTTCAGCAGAAATTCTGCAAGCCAGAAGGGACTGGCAGGACATATTAAAATGATGAAGGAGAAACTCCTGCAACCAAGATTACTCTACCCAGCAAGGATCTCATTCAGATTTGATGGAGAAATTAAAACCTTTACAGACAAGCAAAACTGACAGACTTCAGCAACCAAACAACAGATTTACAAAAATGCTAAAGGAACTTCTCTAGGCAAGAAACACATGAGAAGGAAAATGACCTACAATAACGAACCCAAAACAATTAAGAAAATGGGAATACGAACATAGATATCGATAATTACCTTAAATGCGGATGGACCAAATGCTCCCACCAAAGACACATATTGCCTGAATGGATACAAAACCAAGACCCATACCTATGCTGTCTACAAAAGACCTATTTCAGAGCTAGAGACTCATAAAGAATGAAAGTGAGGGGATGGAAAAAGATATTCCATGCAAATGGAAATAAAAAGAAAGCTGGAGTTGCAATTCTCATATCAGACAAAAAAAGACTTCTAAATAAAGACTACTGCAACAGACAAAGAAGAACACTACATAATGATCAAGGGATCAATCCAAGAAGAAGATATAACAATTGTAAATATTTACACACCCAACATAGGAGCACCTCAGTACATAAGGTAAATACTAACAGGCATAAAAGGGGAAATCGACAGAAACACATTCATAGTAGGGGACTTTAACACCCCACATTCACCAATGGACAGATCATCCAAAATGAAAGTAAATAAGGAAACACAAGGTTTAAATGATACATTAAACAAGGTGGACTTAATTGATATTTATAGGACACTCCATCCAAAAACAACAGAACACACATTTTTCTCATGTGCTCATGGACCATTCTCCAGGATAGATCATGTGTTGGGTCACAAAACAAGCTTTCATAAATTAAGAAAATTGAAATTGTATCAAGTATCTTTTCTGACAACAACGCTATGAGACTATATATCAATTACAGAAAAAGATCTGTAAAAAAATACAAACACATGGAGGCTAAACAATACACTGCTTAATAACGAAGTGATCACTGAATAAATAAAAGAGGAAAAAAAATACCTAGAAACAAATGACAATGGAGACAGGACGACACAAAACCTATGGGATGCAGCAAAAGCTGTTCTAAGAGCGAAGTTTATAGCAATACAAGTCCACCTTAAGAAACAGGAAACATATCGAATAAACAACCAAACTTTACACCTAAAGCAATTAGAGAAAGAAGAACAAAAAAAAACCCAAAGTTAGCAGAAGGAAAGAAATCATAAAAATCAGATCAGAAAAAATCAAAAAGAAATGAAGGAAATGATAGCAAAGATTAATAAAATCAAAAGCTTGTTCTTTGAGAAGATAAAAAAAGTAGATAAACAATTATCCAGACTCATCAAAAAAATGGGATAAGTCTCAAATCAATAGAATTAGAAATGAAAAAGGAGAAGTAAAAACTGACACTGCAGAAATGCAACAGATCATGACAGATTACTACAAGCAACCCTATGCCAATAAAATGGACAACTGGGAAGAAATGAACAAATTCTTAGAAATGCACAAACTGCCAAGACTGAAGCAGGAAGAAATAGAAAATATGAACAGACAAATCACAAGCACTGAAATTGAAACTGTGATTAAAAATATTCCAACAAACAAAAGCCCAGGACCTGATGGCTTCACATGCGAATTCTTTCAAACATTTGGAGAAGAGCTAACACCTATCCTTCTCAAACTCTTCCAACATATAGCAGAGGGAGGAACACCCCCAAACTCATTTTACGAGACCACCATCACCCTGACACCAAAACCAAACAAGGATGTCACAAAGAAAGAAAACTTCAGGCCAATATCACTGATGAACATAGATGCAAAAATCCTCAACAAAACACTAGCAAACGGAATTCAACAGCACATTAAACAGATCATACACCATGATCAAGTGGGGTTTATTCCAGGAATGCAAGGATTCTTCAATACAAGCAAATCAATCAACGTGATACACCATATTAAAAAACTGAAGGAGAAAATCCATATGATCATCTCAATAGACACAGGGAAAGCTTTTGACAAAATTCAACACCCATTTAGGATAAAAACCCCGCAGAAAGTAGGCATAGAGAGAACTTTCCTCAACATAATAAAGGCCATATATGACAAACCCACAGCCAACCTCGTCCTCAATTGGGAAAATTGAAAGCATTTCCACTAAGATCAGGAACAAGACAAGGTTGCCCATTCTCACAACTCTTATTCAACATAGTTTTGTAAGTTTTAGCCATAGCAATCAGAGAAGAAAAGGAAATAAAAAAATCCAAATCAGAAAAGGAGAATAAGGCTGTCATTGTTTGCAGATAACATGATCCTATACATAGAGAATCCTAAAGATGCTACCAGAAAACTACTAGAGCTAATCAATCAATTCGGTAACGTTGTGGGATACAAAATTAATGCACAGAAATCTCTGGCATTCCTATACACTAATGGTGAAAAATCTGAAAGTGAAATCAAGAAAACACTCCCATTTACCATTGCAACAAAAAGAATACAATATCTAGGAATAAATCTACCTAAGGAGACAAAAGACCTGTATACAGAAAATTATAAGACACTGATGAAAGAAATTAAAGATGATACTATTAGATGGAGAGACACACCATGTTCTTGGATTGGAAGAATCAATATTGTGAAAATGACTCTACTATCCAAAGCAATCTACAGATTCAGTGCTATTCCTATCAAACTACTACTGGCATTTTTCACAGAACTAGAACAAAAAGTTTCACAATTTGTATGGAAACACAAAAGACCCCGAATAGCCTAAGCAATGTTGAGAACGAAAAACAGAGCTGGAGGAATCATGCTCCCTGACTTCAGACTATTCTACAAAGCTACAGTAATCAAGACAGTATGGTACTGGCACAAAAACAGAAAGACAAATCATTGGAACAGGATAGAAAGCCCAGAGATAAACCCACGCATATATGGTCACCTTATCTTTGATAAAGGAGGCAGGAGTGTACAGTGGAGAAAGGACAGCCTCTTCAATGAGTGGTGCTGGGAAAATTGCACAGGTACATGTAAAAGTATGACATTAGATCACGCCCTAACACCATACACAAAAATAAGATCTAAATGGATTAAAGACTTAAATATAACACCAGAAACTATCAAACTCTTAGAGGAAAACATAAGCAGAACACTCTATGACATAAATCACAGCAAGATCCATTTTGACCCACCTCCTAGAGAAATGGAAATAAAAACAAAAATAAACAAATGAGACCTAATGAAACTTCAAGGTTCTGCACAGCAAAGGAAAACATAAACAAGACCCAAAGAGAACCCGCAGAATGGGAGAAAATATTTGCAAATGAAGCAACTGACAAAGGATTAATCTCCAAAATTTACAAGCAGCTCATGCAGCTCAATAACAAAAAACAAACAACCCAATCCAAAAATGGGCAAAAGGCCGAAATAGACATTTCTCCAAAGAAGATATACAGACGACCAACAAACACATGAAGGAATACTCAACATCACTAGTCATTAGAGAAATGCAAATCAAAATTACAATGATATATCATCTCACACCAGTCAGAATGGCCATCATCAAAATATCTAAAAACAATAAATGCTGGAGAGGGCATAGAGAAAAGGGAACACTCTTGCACTGCTGGTGGGAATGTGAAGTGGTACAGCCACTATGGAGAACAGTATCGAGGTTACTTAAAAACTACAAATAGAACTACCATATGACCCAGCAATCCCACTACTGGGCAGATACCCTGAGAAAACCAAAATTCAAAAAGAGTCATGTACCAAAATGTTCATTGCAGCTCTATTTACAATAGCCCAGAGATGGAAACAACCTAAGTGGCCATCATCGGATGAATGGATAAAGAAGATGTGGCACATATATACAAAGGAATATTACTCAGCCGTAAAAAGAAGCAAAATTGAACTATTTTTAATGAGTTAGATAGACCTAGAGTCTGTCATACAGAGTGAAGTAAGTCAAAAAGAGAAAGACAAATACCGTATGCTAACACATACATATGGATTAAAAAAATAATGTCATGAAGAACCTAGGGGTAAGACAGGAATAAAGACACAGACCTACTGGAGAATGGACTTGAAGATATGGGGAGGGGGAATTGTGAGTTGTGACAAAGTGAGACAGAGGCATGGACGTATATACACTACCAAACGTAAAATAGATAGCTAGTGGGAAGCAGCCGCATAGCACAGGGAGATCAGCTCGGTGCTTTGTGACCACCTGGAAGGGGGGGATAGGGAGTTTGGGAAGGAGGGAGATGCAAGAGGGAAGAGATATGGGAACATATGTATATGTATAACTGATTCACTTTGTTATAAAGGAGAAAGTAACACACCATTGTAAAGCAATTATACCATAATAAAGAAATACAAAAGATCATGAGAGATTACCACAAGCAACTCAATGCCAGTAAAATGGGCAACCTGGAAGAAATGGGAAAATTCTGGAAATACACAACCTGCCAAGACTGAATCAGGGCTAAATACAACATATGTACAGACCAATCACAAGCACTGAAATTGAAACTGTGATTAAAAATCTTCCAAAAAATAAATCCCAGGAGCATATGGCTTCACAGCCGAATTCTATCAAACATTTAGAGAAGAGTTAACACCTATCCTTCTCAAACTCTTCCAAAATATAGCAGAGGGAGGAACACTCCCAAACTCATTCTACCAGACCTCTATCACCCTGATACCAAAAACAGACAAGGATGTCACAAAGAAAGAAAATTACAGGACAATATCACTGATGATCATAGATGCAGAAATCCTCAACAAAATACTAGCAAACAGAGTTCAACAGTAATTAAAAGGATCATATACCATGATCAAGTGGGGTTTATTCCAGGAATGCAAGGATTCTTCAATACAAGCAAATCAATCAACATGAAACACCATATTAACAAATTGAAGGAGAAAAACCATATGATCATCTCAATAGATGCATAGAAAGCTTTTGACATAATTCAACACCCATTTATGATACAAACCCTGCAGAAAGTAGGCATAGAGGGAACTTTCCTCAACATAATAAAGGCCATATATGACAAACCCACAGCCAACCTCATGCTCAATGGTGAAAAACTGAACCTATTCCAACAAAGATCAGGAAAAAGACAAGGTTGCCCACTCTTATTCAACATAGATTTGGAAATTTTTGCCACAGCAATCTTAGAAGAAAAGGAAATAAAAGGAATCCAAATTGGAAAAGAAGAAGTAAAGCTGTCACTGTTTCTGGTGACATGATACTATACATAGAGAATCCTAAAGATGCTACCAGAAAAATACTAGAGTTAATCAATGAATTTGGTAAAGTAGCAGGATACAAAATTAATGCACAGAAGTCTCTGGCATTCCTATATACTAATGATGAAAAATCTGAAATTGAAATCAAGAAAACACTCCCATTTACCATTGCAACAAAAAGAGTAAAATATCCAGGAATAAACCTACCTAAGGAGACAAAAGACCTCTATGCAGAAAATTATAAGACACTGATGAAGGTAATTAAAGATGAGACAAGTAGATGGAGAGATATACCATGTTCTTGGATAGGAAGAATCAACATTGTGAAAATGCCTCTACTACTCAAAGCAATCTACAGATTCAATGCAATCCCTATCAAACTACCACTGGCATTTTTCACAGAACTGGAAGAAAAAAATTCACAATTTGTATGGAAACACAGAAGACCTTGAATAGCCAACGTTATCTTGAGAACGAAAAACGGAGTTGGAGGAATCAGGCTCCCTGATCAGACTATACTGTGAAGCTACAGTAATCAAGACAGTATGGTACTGGCACAAAAACAGAAAGATAGATCAATGGAACAGGATAGAAAGCCCAGAGATAAACCCATGCACATATGGACACCTTATCTTTGATAAAGGAGGCAGGAAAGTACAGTGGAGAATGGACAGCCTCTTCAATAAGCGGTGCTGAGAAAACTGGACAGGTACATGTATAAGTATGAGATTGGATCACTTCCTAACACCATACACAAAAATAAGCTCAAAATGGATTAAAGACCTAAATGTAAGGTCAGAAACTATCAAACTCTTAGAGGAAAATATAGGCAGAACACTCGATGACATAAATCACAGCAAGATTCTTTTTGACCCACCTCCTAGAGAAATGGAAATAAAAACAAAAATAAACAAATGGGACCTAATGAAACTGCAAAGCTTTTGCACAGCAAAGGAAACCATAAACAAGACCAAAAGACAACCCTCAGAATGGGAGAAAATATTTGTAAATGAAGCAAATGACAAAGGATTAATCTCCAAAATTTATAAGCAGCTCATTTAGATCAATAACAAAAAAACAAAGAATCCAATCCAAAATTGGGCAGAAGACCTAAATAGACATTTCTCCAAAGAAGATATATAGACTGCCAACAAACACATGGAAGAATGCTCAACATCATTAATCATTAGAGAAATGCAAATCAAAACTACAATGGGATATCATCTCATACTTGTCAGAATGGCCATCATCAAAACATCTAGAAACAATAAATGCTGGGGAGGGTGTGGATAAAAGTGAACACTCTTTCACTGCTAGTGGGAATGTGAATTGGTACAGCCACTATGGAGAACAGTATGGAGGTTCCTTAAAAAACTACAAATAGAACTACCATATGACCCAGCAATCCCACTACTGGGCATATACCCTGAGAAAACCATAATTTAAAAAGAGTCATGTACCAAAATGTTCCTTGCAGCTCTATTTACAATAGCCAGGACATGGAAACAACCTAAGTGTCCATCATCAGATGAATGGATAAAGAAGATGTGGCATATATATACAATGGAATATTACTCAGCCATAAAAAGAAATGAAATTGAGCTATTTGTAATGAGGTGGATGGACCTAGAGTCTGTCATACAGAGAAAAGTAAGTCAGAAAGATAAAGACAAATGCCATATGCTAACACATATATATGGAATTTAAGAACAAAAATGTCATGAAGAACCTAGGGGTAAGACAGGAATAAAGACCCAGACCTACTAGAGAATCGACTTGAGGATATTGGGTTGGGGAAGCGTAAGCTGTGACAAAACGAGAGAGTGGCATATATATATATACACTGCCAAACGTAAAATAGATAGCTAGTGGGAAGCAGTCGCATAGCACAGGGAGATCAGCTCAGTTCTTTGTGACTACCTAGATGGGTGGAATAGGGAGAGTTGGAGGGATGTAGACACAAGAGGGCAGAAATATTTGAGCATATGTATATGTATAACTGATTCACTTTGTTGTAACGCAGAAACTAACATACCATTGTAAAGCAATTATACTCCAATAAAGATTAAAATAAAACTACAATGAGCTATCACCTCACACTGGTCAAAATGGTCCGTATCAAAAAGTCTACAATAATAAATGCTGGAGAGGGTGTAGAGAAAAGGGAACCTTCCTACACTGTTTGTGGGAATGTAAATTGATACAGCCATTATGGAAAACAGTATGGAGGTTTCTTAAGAAACTAAGAATAGAGCTACCATATGATCTATCAATCCCACTCCTTGGCATACATCTGGAGAAAAACATGGTTTGAAAGGATACATGCACCCCAGTGTTCACTGCAGTGCTGTTTACAATAGCCAAGACATGGAAGCAACCTAAATGTCCATCAACAGAAGAATGGATAAAGAAGAATATATACAATGCAATATTACTCGGCTATTAAAAAGAATGAAATAATGCCATTTGCTGCAACATGGATGGACCTGGAGATTACTGTATTAAGTGAATTAAATCAGACAAAGACATATATCATATGATATTGGTTATACGTGGAACCTAAAAAAATTATACAAATGAACTTATTTACAAAACACACTACTGTATATAAAATAATCAACAAGGACCTACTGTATATCACAGGGAATGATACACAATATCTTATAATAACCTATATTGGAGGAGAATGTAATAAAAGAATATATCTATATCTATCTATCTATATATATATATCTGTTTTATTGCATCACTTAGCTATACATCTGTAACCATCAGAATATTGTAAATCAACCATATTTTAATAAAAATTTTTAAAACTGTCAGCTAAGAATACTCTATCCAACAAAGTTTTCCTTTGGATATGAAGGAGAAATAAAGGCTTTTCCAGACAAACAAATGCTGAGGAAATTACATCACCACTAAACTGCTTACAGGAAATATTGAAGAAGCTTATTTACCAAAACAAAAAAGTCAAGTGTAGACAAAACTTTGAGTAAGGTGATATATGGACAGAATCTTTGAGTAGATTTGATATATGGACAGACATCTTTGATATATGGACAGACAGTCTTTGATATATGGACAGACAATCTTTGATATATGGACAGACAATTGCAACTTTATATCAGAATAAGGTTTTAAACAGTTTATAATAGCATAAAAATTAAAGAGAAAAAAGCAGTAAAAATAATTATAGCTACTTTAATTTGGTAACAAACTCACAACATAAAAAGGGATAACTTGTGACAAAAAAAGGAGAGGTGTAAGAGGAAGAGGACAAAACCTGTATTGGCAAATGAGGGTAAGATACTATCAGCGTGCTTATCTAAAAGACGTTTTATATAAACCTCATGGTAACCATAAAACATAAATCTAGAACAAAGTCACAGAACATTAAGAAAAGAAGAAACTAAGAAAAACTTCATAGAAAAACAGAAAACCACAATGGGGGACAGAAACACAAGAAAGAACAACAATGGAGATATAGAGCAACCAGAAAAATAAAAGGCAGTAGTAAGTCATCATCTGTCAACAAACACCCAAAATATAAATGAATTGAATTAACCAATAAAAAGACACAGAGTGTGGGTTGGATTTCAAACCAAGACTCAATTGTGTTCTGTCTCCAGGAGACCCATCTGAGCTCTAAAGACAAATTTAGGCTCAAAGAGAAGGCATGGATGATAATACTCCAAGCACATGGCAGCCAGAAGAAAGCAGGTGTAGCCATACTCATATCATAAAAAAAATTGACTTCAAGCCAAAAAAGTTTTCAAGAGACAAAATAGGCATTATATAATGATAAAGGGGACAATTTTTAAGAAGACATAATAGAAAACCCAAAAGAGAGGGGATATATGTATATGTGTAGCTGATTCATTTTGTTGTACAGTAGAAACTAACACAACATTGTAAAACAACTATACTCCAATGAAAATTAATTTTAAAAAAGAAGACATAATAGTGATTAATACATATGCACCTAACATAGGAGCACCAAAATTTATAAAACAATTATTAAGAGATGTAAATGGAGAAATTGACAGCAACATAATAATAGTAAGAAATTTTAACACCCTGTTTACATAAGTGGATAGAACACTTGCACAGAAAGTCAACAAGGAAACATAACCTTAAATGAAATATTAGACCAGATGTATTTGCTAGATTTGTACAGAACATTTTATTCAAATGCAGCAGAACACATTCTTCAAGTACACATGGAACATTTTGCAAGGATAAACTACATGTTGGAACACAAAACAAGTCTTAATACATTTAAGAAGATTAATATCATATCAACACCTTTTGTGATCACAGTGGCATGAAAATAGAAATCAACTACAAGAAGAAATATAGGGAAATTACAAACATGTGGAGACTGAACAACATTCTACTAAACAACTATTGAGTCAACTAAGAACTCAATGGAGAAACAAAAAATAGTTACAAATGAAAATAGAGCAAAATCTGTTGGATGCAGCAAAAGTGGTAATAAGAAGGATGTTTATAGTAATATTGGCCTACCTCAAGAGACAAGAAGAATATCAAATAAACAATATAAACTTACATGTAAATGAACTAGAAAAGGAGGCAGCCAAAGTCATTAGAAGGAAGAAATAGTAAAAATTAGAGTAGAAATAAATGAAATAGAGAGTAAGAATAAAATAGAAAAGATAGGTGAAAGTTCAAGCTGGTTCTTTTAAGACATAAGCAAAATTAACAAACCAGATTACTTAGCCAGATTACTAAGAAAAAGAAGACAAGACTCAAACATAATATGAAATGAAAGAAGAGAAGTTATAATGGACACCACAGAAATACAAAGGATTATAAGATACTAATATGAATTATTATATGCCAACAAATTAGACTTTCTAGAAATAAAATGAATAATTCTTAAAATCATACAACCTTCCAAGACTGAATTATAAAGTAATAGAAAATCTAGATAGATCAATCACTAGTAAGGAGATTGAAACAGAAAAACTTCCTTGTAAATAAAAGTTCAGGACCAGATGGTTTCAAGGTAATTTCTAGTAAACATTCAAAGAAGATTTAATACATATACTTCTCAAACTCTTCCAAAAAGTTGATGACAGAAGGATTCTGACTCATTTTACAAGGTCAACATTACCCTGATATGAAAATCATATAAGGAAGCACACACAAAAACGAAAATATCTGTCCATCAAAATATCTGTGATAAACATAAATGCAAAAATCCTCAACAAAATATTAACAAACCAAAGACAACAATACATTTGCCTTGTTTATACATCATGATCAAGTGGGATTTATACCAGAGATATAAGAATGGTTCAACACCCACAAATCAAATGTGATATACCACACTAACAAAATGAAGGATAAAAATCATATGCCTGAGGAGAAGGCGGAAGATGGTGGAAGAGTAAGACGCGGAGATCACCTTCCTCCCCACAGATACACCAGAAATATATCTACACGTGGAACAGCTCCTACAGAACACCTACTGAAGGCTGGCAGAAGACCTCAGACCTCCCAAAAGGCAAGAAACTCCCCACATACCTGGGTAGGGCAAAAGAAAAAAAGGAAAAACAGAGACAAAAGAATAGGGATGGCACCTGCACCAGTGGGAGGGAGCTGTGAAGGAGGAAAAGTTTCCACACACTAGGAAGCCCCTTCGTGGGTGGAGACTGCGGGAGGCGGAGGGGGGAGCTTCGAAGCCGCGGAGGAGTGCACAGCAACGGGTGCGGAGGGCAAAGCGGGGAGATTCCCGCACAGAGGATTGGTGCCGACCGGCACTCACCAGCCCGAGAGGCTTGTCTGCTCACCCGCCGGGGCGGGCGGGGCTGCGAGCTGAGGCTCTGAGGCTCGGGATTCGGTTTCAGACGGAGCGCAGGGAGAGGACTGGGGTTGGCGGCTTGAACATAGCCTGAAGGGGTTAGTGCAGCACAGCTAGCCGGGAGGGAGTCCGGGGAAAAGTCTGCACCTACCGAAGAGGCAGGAGACTTTTCCTTCCCTCTTTGTTTCCTGGGGTGTGAGGAGAAGGGTTTAAGAACACTGCTTAAAGGAACTCCAGAGACGGGCGCGAGCCGCGGCTAAAAGCACGAACCCCAGAGACGGGCGCGAGCCGCGGCTGAAAGCGCGGAATCCAGAGACGGGCGCGAGCCGCGGCTGAAAGCGCGGAATCCAGAGACGGGCGTAAACCGCGGCTAAAAGCGCGGACCCCAGAGGCGGGCGGGAGACGTTAAGGCTGCTGCTGCCGCCACCAAGGGGCCTGTGTGCGAGCACAGGTCACTCTCCACACCCCTCTTCCGCGGAGCCTGTGCAGCCCGCCACTGCCAGGTTCCCGCGATCCAGGGACAACTACCCCGGGAGAACGCACAGCGCGCCTCAGGCTGGTGCAAAGTCACGCCGGCCTTTGCCACCACAGGCCCGCTCCGCACACCGTGCCCCTCCCTCCCCGCCGGCCTGAGTGCGCCAGAGCCCCCGAATCAGCGGCTCTTTTAACCCCATCCTGTCTGAGCAAAAAACAGACGCCCTCCAGCGACCTACACGCAGTGGCAGGGCCAAATCCAAAGCTGAGCCCTGGGAGCTGTGAGAACAAAGAAGAGAAAGGGAAATCTCTCCCAGCAGCCTCAGAAGCAGCGGATTAAAGCTCCACAATCAACTTGATATACCCTACATCTGTGGAATACCTGAATAGACAACCAATCATCCCAAATTAAGGAAGTGGACTTTAGGAGCAAGATCTATGATTTTTTCCCCTTTCCTCTTTTTGTGAATGTGTATGTGTATGCTTCTGTGTGAGATCTTGTCTGTATAGTCTTGCTTCCACCATTTGTCCTAGGGTTCTATCCGTCCATGTTTTTTTTTTTAATTTTTTTCCTTAATAATTAATTTTAATAATGTTATTATACTTTACCTTCGTTCTTTCTTTCTTTTTTTCCTTCCTTCCTTCCCTCCTTTAGACAATGAATCATCCCAAATTGAGGAGGTGGTCTCTGACAGCAAGATTTATGATTTTTCCCCATTTACCTCTTTTAGTGAGGGTGTATGTGTATGCTTCTGTGTAAGATTTTGTCAGTATAGCTTTGCTTCCAACATTTGTCCTAAGGTTCTATCCGTCCCTTTTTTTTTTTTTCTAAATAAGAATTTTTTAATTCAATAACTTTAGTATACTTTATTTTATTTTTACTGTATCTTCTTTCTTTCTGTCTTTTTTCCTTCTTTCCCTCCTTCCTTCCTTTCTCCCTCCCTCCCTCCCTCCTTTCTTTCCTTCTTGCCTTCTTTCCTTCTTTCTTTCTTTCTTCCTTCCTTCCTACCCTCCTTTCCTTCTTTCTTTCCTCATACTTCTACTAATTCCCTCTACTTTTTCTCCCTTTTATCCTGAGCCATGTGGATGAAAAGCTCTTCGTGCTCCAGCCAGGAGGCAGGGCTCTGCCTCTGAGGTAGGAGAGCCAACTTCAGGACACTGTTCAACAAGAGACCTCCCAGCTCCACATAATATCAAACAGCGAAAATCTCCCAGAGACCTCCATCTTAACACAAGCACCCAGCTTCACTCAACGACAAGCAAGCCACAGTGCTGGAAAACCTATGCCAAACAACTAGCAAAACAGGAACACAACCCCACCCATTAGCAGAGAAGCTGCCTAAAATCATAATAAGGCCACAGACACCCCAAAACACACCACCAGACGTGAACCTGCCCACTAAAGAGACAAGATCCAGCCTCATCTACCACAACACAGGCACTAGTCCCCTCCACCAGGAAGCCTACACAACCCACTGAACCAACCTTAGCCACTGGAGACAGACATCAAAAACAGGAGGAACTACAAACCTGCAGCCTGCAAAAGGAGACCCCAAACACAGTAAGATAAGCAAAATGAGAAGACAGAAAAACACACAGCAGATAAAGGAGCAAGATAAAAATGCACCAGACCTAACAAATGAAGAGGAAATAGGCAGTCTACCTGAAAGAGAATTCAGAGTAATGATAGTAAGGTTGATCCGAAATCTTGGAGATAGAATGGACAATAGATTGGACAAAATGCAAGAATCAGTTAACAAGGACCTAGAAGAACTAAAGATGAAACAAGCAACGATGAACAACACAATAAATGAAATTAAAAGTACTCTAGATGGGATCAATAGCAGAATAACTGAGGCAGAAGAACGGATAAGTGACCTGGAAGATAAAATAGTGGAAATAACTACTGCAGAGCAGAATAAAGAAAAAAGAATGAAAAGAACTGAGGACAGTCTCAGAGACCTCTGGGACAACATTAAACGCACCAACATTCGAATTATAGGGGTTCCAGAAGAAGAAGAGAAAAAGAAAGGGACTGAGAAAATATTTGAAGAGATTATAGTTGAAAACTTCCCTAATATGGGAAAGGAAATAGTTAATCAAGTCCAGGAAGCACAGAGAGTCCCATACAGGATAAATACAAGGAGAAATACACCAAGACACATATTAATCAAACTGTCAAAAATTAAATACAAAGAAAGTATATTAAAAGCAGCAAGGGAAAAACAACAAATAACACACAAGGGAATCCCCATAAGGTTAACAGCTGATCTCTCAGCAGAAAACCTACAAGCCAGAAGGGAGTGGCAGGACATACTGAAAGTGATGAAGGAGAAAAACCTGCAGCCAAGACTACTCTACCCAGCAAGGATCTCATTCAGATTTGATGGAGAAATTAAAACCTTTACAGACAAGCAAAA
Source organism: Aethalodelphis obliquidens (assembly GCF_003676395.1). Lineage (NCBI taxonomy): Eukaryota > Metazoa > Chordata > Mammalia > Artiodactyla > Delphinidae > Aethalodelphis > Aethalodelphis obliquidens. The sequence goes on along the minus strand of NW_020838052.1, from coordinate 2,993,785 downwards.
GCTGAGAGAGTACAGCACCACCAAACCAGCTTTACAACAAATGCTAAAGGATCTTCTCTAGGCAAGAAACACAAAGAAGGAAAAGACCTATAATAACGAACCCAAAACAATTAAGAAAATGGGAATAGGAACATACATATCGATAATTACCTTAAATGTAAATGGACTAAATGCTCCCACCAAAAGACACAGATTAGCTGAATGGATACAAAACAAGACCCTTATATATGCTGTCTACAAGAGACCCACTTCAGACCTAGAGACACATACAGACTGAAAGTAAGGGGATGGAAAAAGATATTCCATGCAAATGGAAGCCAAAAGAAAGCTGGAGTAGCAATTCTCATATCAGACAAAATAGACTTTAAAATAAGGACTATTAAAAGAGACAAAGAAGGACACTACATAATGATCAAGGGATCGATCCAAGAAGAAGATATAACAATTGTAAATATTTATGCACCCAACATAGGAGCACCTCAATACATAAGGCAAATACTAACAGCATAAAAGGGGAAATCGACAGTACCACATTCATAGTAGGGGACTTTAAGACCCCACTTTCACCCATGGACAGATCATCCAAAACGAAAATAAATAAGGAAACACAAGCTTTAAATGATACATTAAAAAAGATGGACTTAATTGGTATTTATAGGACACTCCATCCAAAAACAACAGAATACACATTTTTCTCAAGTGCTCATGGAACATTCTCCAGGATAGATCATATCCTAGGTCACAAATCAAGCCTTGGTAAATTTAAGAAAATTGAAATTGTATCAAGTATGTTTTCTGACCACAACGCCATGAGACTAGATATCAATTACAGGAAAAGATCTGTAAAAAATACAAACAGATGGAGGCTAAACAATACACTACTTAATAATGAAGTGATCACTGAAGAAATCAAAGAGGAAATCAAAAAATACCTAGAAACAAATGACAATGGAGACACAACGACCCAAAACCTGTGGGATGCAGCAAAAGCAGTTCTAAGGAGGAAGTTTATAGCAATACAAGCCCACCTTAAGCAGCAGGAAACATCTCGAATAAACAACCTAACCTTGCACCTCAAGCAATTAGAGAAAGAAGAACAAAAAAACCCCAAAGCTAGCAGAAGGAAAGAAATCATAAAAATCAGATCAGAAATAAATGAAAAAGAAATGAAGGAAACAATAGCAAAGATCAATAAAACTAAAAGCTGGTTCTTTGAGAAGATAAACAAAATAGATAAACCACTAGCCAGACTCATCAAGAAAAAAAGGGAGAAGACTCAAATCAATAGAATTAGAATAGAAAAAGGAGAGGTAACAACTGACACTGCAGAAATAAAAGAGATCATGAGAGATTACTACAAGCAACTCTATGCCAATAAAATGGACAATCTGGAAGAAATGGACAAATTCTTAGAAATGCACAACCTGCCAAGACTGAATCAGGAAGAAATAGAAAATATGAACAGACCAATCACAAGCACTGAAATTGAAACTGTGATTAAAAATCTTCCAACAAACAAAAGCCCAGGACCAGATGGCTTCACAGGCGAATTCTATCAAACATTTAGAGAAGAGCTAACACCTATCCTTCTCAAACTCTTCCAAAATATAGCAGAGGGAGGAACACTCCCAAACTCCTTCTACGAGGCCACCATCACCTTGATACCAAAACCAGACAATGATGTCACAAAGAAAGAAAACGACAGGCCAATATCACTGATGAACATAGATGCAAAAATCCTCAACAAAATACTAGCAAACAGAATCCAACAGCACATTAAAAGGATCATACACCATGAGCAAGTGGGGTTTATTCCAGAAATGCAAGGATTCTTCAATATACGCAAATCTATCAATGTGATAAACCATATTAACAAACTGAAGGAGAAAAACCATATGATCATCTCAATAGATGCAGAGAAAGCTTTGGACAAAATTCAACACTGATTTATGATAAAATCCCTGCAGAAAGTAGGCATAGAGGGAACTTTCCTCAACATAATAAAGACCATATATGACAAGCCCACAGCAAACATCATCCTCAATGGTGAAAAACTGAAAGCATTTCCACTAAGATCAGGAACAAGACAAGGTTGCCCACTCTCACCACTCTTATTTAACATAGTTTTGGAAGTTTCAGCCACAGCATTCAGAGAAGAAAAAGAAATAAAAGGAATCCAAATTGGAAAAGAAGAAGTAAAGCTGTCACTGTTTGCAGATGACATGATCCTATACATAGAGAACCCTAAAAATGCTACCGGAAAACTACTAGAGCTAATCAATGAATTTGGTAAAGTGGCAGGATACAAAATTAATGCACAGAAATCTCTGGCATTCCTATATACTAATGATGAAAAATCTGAAAGTGAAATCAAGAAAACACTCCCATTTACCATTGCAACAAAAAGAATAAAATATCTAGGAATAAACCTACCTAAGGAGACAAAAGGCCTGTATGCAGAAAATTATAAGACACTGATGAAAGAAATTAAAGATGATACAAATAGATGGAGAGATATACTATGTTCTTGGATTGGAAGAATCAACATTGTGAAAATGACTCTACTACCCAAAGCAATCTACAGAATCAATGCAATCCCTATCAAACTACCACTGGCATTTTTCACAGAACTAGAACAAAAAATTTTGCAATTTGTATGGAAACACAAAAGACCCCGAATAGCCAAAGCAATCTTGAGAACGAAAGAAGGAACTGGAGGAATCAGGCTCCCAGACTTCAGACTATACTACAAAGCTACAGTTATCAAGACGGTATGGTACTGGCACAAAAACAGAAAGATAGATCAATGGAACAGGATAGAAAGCCCAGAGATAAACCCATGCACAGATGGACACGTTATCTTTGATAAAGGTGGCAGGAATGTACAGTGGAGAAAGGACAGCCTCTTCAATTAGTGGTGCTGGGAAAACTGGACAGGTACATATAAAAGTATGAGATTAGATCACTCCCTAACACCATACACAAAAATAAGCTCAAAATGGATTAAAGACCTAAATGTAAGGCCAGAAACTATCAAACTCTTAGAGGAAAACATAGGCAGAACACTCTATGACATAAATCAAAGCAAGATCCTTTCTGACCCACCTCCTAGAGTAATGGAAATAAAAACAAAAATAAACAAATGGGACCTAATGAAACTTCAAAGCTTTTGCACAGCAAAGGAAACCATAAACAAGACCAAAAGACAACCCTCAGAATGGGAGAAAATATTTGCAAATGAAGCAACTGACAAAGGATTAATCTCCAAAATTTACAAGCAGCTCATGCAGCTCAATAACAAGAAAACAAACAACCCAATCCAAAAATGGGCAGAAGGCCTAAATAGACATTTCTCCAAAGAAGATATACAGACTGCCAACAAACACATGAAAGAATGCTCAACATCATTAATCATTAGAGAAATGCAAATCAAAACTACAATGAGATATCATCTCACACCAGTCAGAATGGCCATCATCAAAAAATCTAGAAACAATAAATGCTGGAGAGGGTGTGGAGAAAAGGGAACACTCTTGCACTGCTGGTGGGAATGTGAATTGGTTCAGCCACTATGGAGAAGAGTAAGGAGGTTCCTTAAAAAACTACAAATAGAACTACCATATGACCCAGCAATCTCACTACTGGTCATATACCCTTAGAAAACCGAAATTCAAAAAGAGTCATGTACCAAAATGTTCATTGCAGCTCTATTTACAATAGCCCGGAGATGGAAACAACCTAAGTGCCCATCATCGGATGAATGGATAAAGAAGATGTGGCACATATATACAATGGAATATTACTCAGCCTTAAAAAGAAACGAAATTGAGCTATTTGTAATGAGGTGGATAGACCTAGAGTCTGTCATACAGAGTGAAGTAAGTCAGAAAGAAAAAGGCAAATACCGTATGCTAACACATATATATAGGAATTTAAGAAAAAAAATGTCATGAAGAACCTAGGGGTAAGGCAGGAATAAAGACGCAGACCTCCTAGAGTACGGACTTGAGGTTATGGGGAGGGGGAAGGGTGAGTTGTGACAGGGCGAGAGAGAGTCATGGACATATACACACTAACAAACGTAGTAAGGTAGATAGCTAGTGCGAAGCAGCCACATGGCACAGGGATATTGGCTCGGTGCTTTGTGACAGCCTGGAGGGGTGGGATAGGGAGGGTGGGAGGGAGGGAGACGCAAGAGCGAAGAGATATGGGAACATATGTATATGTATAACTGATTCACTTTGTTATAAAGCAGAAACTAACACACCATTGTAAAGCAATTGTACCCCAATAAAGATGTTAAAAAAAATCATATGCCTATCTCAATGGATGCAGGAAAAGCATTAGACAAGATTCAACAAACATTTATAATAAAAACCCTCAATAAAGTGGGTATAGAAGAAATGTACCTCAAGATAATAAAGGTCATACATGACAAATCTACAGCTAACACAATACTAAATTATGAAGAGCTGAAAGCTTTCATTTTAAGGTCTGTTACAATACCATGGTGCCCACTATCACCATATTTATTCAACGTACTACTAGAAGTCATAGATACAGCAATCAGACAGGGGAAGAAAAGAGATAAAAGACATGAAAATTTGAAAGATAGAGTAAAACTGTAACTATTTGCAGATGACATGATACTATATATAGAAAACTCCAATGATTCCACCAAAAACCTATTAGAACTAATAAATTAATTCAGTAATGTTTCAGGCTACAAAATCAAGATATACATAAATTTCTTGTGTTTCTATACACTAATAACAGAGTGTTAGAAAACAAAATTAAGAAAACAATTCTATTTACAATTGCATCAAAAAGAATAAAATAACTAAGAATAAATTTAATCAAGGAGGTGAAAGACCTATACTCAGAAAATTACAAGACACTATGAAAGAAATTGAAAACAATACAAATAAATGGAAAGGTATACCATGTTCATGCGTTGGAAGAATTAATATTGTCAAAATGACCATACTACCCAAAGCAATCTGCAGATTCAATGCAATCCCTATCAAAATACCAATAGCGTTTTTCACAGAACTTAAATAATTTAAAAATTTGTGTGATACCACAAAATTAAGAGGTATTTAACATCACTAATTATTAGAGAAATTCAAATCAAAGTCACAATGAGGTATCACCTAGCACTAATCAAAGTGGCAATCATTGAAAAGTCTACAAATAATAAATGCTGACAATGTTGGGGAGAAAAGAGAACCTTTTTGCACTGCTGTTAGGAATGTAAATTTATGTAGCCCCCATGGAAAACAATATGGAGGTTCCTTAAAAAACTAAAAATAGAGCTACCCAGCAATCCCACTCCAGGGTATATGTCCAGAAAAAATGCTTACCAACCAATGATTTGTTTAAGAAGGTGTGGTATAGATATACAATGGAATATTACTCAGCCATAAAAAAGAATAAAATATTACTATTTGCAGAAATATGAATGGACCTAGAGAATATCATACTAAGTGAATTAAATCAGAAAGAGAAAGGCAAATATTATATCACTTATATGTGGAATCTAAAAATAATACAAATGAATCTATATTAAAAACAGAAACAGGGGCTTCCCTGGTGGCGCAGTGGTTGAGAGTCCGCCTGCCAATGCAGGGGACACAGGTTCGTGCCCCGGTCCAGGAAGATCCCACATGCCACGGAGTGGCTGGGCTCGTGAGCCATGGTCACTGAGCCTGCGTGTCCAGAGCGTGTGCTCTGCAATGGGAGAGGCCACAACAGTGAGAGGCCTGCGTACCGCAAAAAAAAAAAAAAAAAAACCAACAAACAAACAAAAAAAACAGAAACAGACTCTTAGACATTGGAAAAAAAAAAACTTTTGGTCACCAAAGGAGAAAAGAAGGGTGGGTAGGGATAAATTAGGAGTATGGTATTAAGAGAGAGAAACTACTATACATAAAATATGTAAACAACAGTGATTAACTGTGTAACATAGGAAATAATATTAAATATCTTCTAATAACCTATAATGGAATGTAATCTGAAAAAATATATGAATAGCCTTATGATATACCAGAAACTAACACATTATTGTAAATTAAATATACTTCAGTAAAAAAAAATTGAACTACCATATGGTCCAGGGATTTCAATTTTTGTATATATATCCAAAGAAAATTAAATCACTGTCTCAAAAAATAACTGCATTCCGTATTTATCATGACATTATTCTCAGTGGCTAAGATATGAAAACATCCTAAGTATCTCTCAATGGATATTAAAGAAAATGTGATTTATATATACAATGGAATCTTCTTCAGACATAAGAGAAGAAAATGTTGCCATTTGTAACAGTTTTAATAAACTGTGACCACTTATCCTAAGCAAAATAAGCAAGACACAGAAAGACAAATATTGTATGATCTCTTTTAATGTGAAATCCAGGATAGTCAAACTTAAAGAACGCAAAAGTAGAATGGTGGTTTGCCAGGTGCTGGGTGAGGTGAGAAAAATGAGCACATATTGGTCAAAGCATAAATATTTTCAACTACAAAATGAAAAAATTATGGAGACCTAATTAAAAATATGATGACTAGAGATAATAATTCTGAATTGTATACTCATAATTTGCTAAGAGAATAGATCTTATGTTTTCTCTCAAAACATGAATAAGTAAATGAATAAATAGATAAATAATGGTAAGTATGTGAGGCAATGGATGTGTTGATTTTCTTGTGTGTGGTAATCATCTCATAATGTGTATTAAACGGTCAGGTTGTGCATCTTAAACATATACAATTTATGTATCAATTTTACTTCAATAAATCCTTGGGAAAAAGAAAGAAAGATGGATTTGCTATATGAATTTCAAGCAAAGCTAACCTCAGAAATAGAAAAAATGTTAGGGATAAAGAGCTATTACGTATGATAAAGACATCAAGTTTTTAACATCTTTATTGGAGTATAATTGCTTTACAATGATGTGTTAGTTTCTGTTTTATAACAAAGTGAATCAGTTATACATATACATATATCACCATATCTCTTCCCTCTTGCGTCTCCCTCCCTCTCACCCTCTTTATTCCACCCTTCTAGGTGGTCACAAAGCACCGAGCTGATGTCCCTGTGCTATGTGGCTGCCTCCCACTAGCTGTCTATTTTACATTTGGTAGTGTATATAAGGATATCAATTATTGAATCCTATATGTGTATACACCTAACGAAAGAGATGAAAAGGCACGAGGCAAAAATGGAAACTTTCAAGAAGAAATGCATGAACTCGATATTATACTTTGAGACTTGAACACCTTATATCAATAATTGACAGATCCAGCAAGCAGAAAATCAGCAAGGATATAGTTGAACTGAATAGCACATTTTCTCAGTTGGATCCAGTTGACATTTGTTTTAAAAATATCGAACAACAACAGAAAACACTTTTTTTCAAACCTCACATGAAATGTTCACAATAATAAGATACACCCTGATCCATAATATGCCTTAACAAATTTAAAAGAATAAACATCATACAAAATATGGTATCTTGTGTGAAAAATGTCATTGGTAATTACAGGGATTAAACTCAATCTGTAGATTTCTTTGGGTCGTAAAGTCATTTTTGCAATGTTGATTCTTCCAATCCAAGGACATGGTATATCTCTCCATCTATTTGTATCATCTTTAATTTCTTTCATCAGTGTCTTATAATTTTCTGCATACAGGTCTTTTGTCTCCTTAGGTAGGTTTATTCCTAGATATTTCATTCTTTCTGTTCCAATGGTAAATGGGAGTGTTTTCTTGAATTCACTTTCAGATATTTCATCATTAGTGTATAGGAATGACAGATTTCTGTGCATTCATTTTGTATCCTGCAACTTTACCAAATTCATTGATTAGCTCTAGTAGTTTTCTGTTACAATCTTTAGTATTCTCTATGTATAGTATCATGTCATCTGCAAACAGTGACAGCTTTATTTCTTCTTTTCCAATTTGGATTCCTTTTACTTCTTTTCTTCTCTGATTGCTGTGGCTAAAACTTCAAAAACTATGTTGAATAATAGTGGTGAGAGTGGGCAACCTTGGCTTGTTACTGATCTTAGTGGAAATGCTTTCACTTTTTCACCATTGACAATGATGTTGGCTGTGGGTTTGTCATATATGGCCTTAATTATGTTGAGGAAAGTTCCCTCTACGCCTACTTTCTGGAGGGTTTTTATGTTAATGGGTGTTGAATTTTATCGACGTTTTCTCTGCCTCTATTCAGATGATCATATTGTTTTTCTCCTTCAATTTCTTAATACGGTGTATCACATTGATTGATTTGCGTATACTGAAGAATCCTTGCATTCTTGGAATAAACACCACTTGATCAGGGTGTATGATCCTTTTAATGTGCTGTTGGATTCTGTTTGCTAGCATTTTGTTGAGGATTTTTGCATCTATGTTCATCAGTGATATTGGCCTATAGTTTTCTTTCTTTGTGACATCTTTGTGTGGTTTTGGTATCAGGGTGATGGTGGCCTCGGAGAATGAGTTTGGGAGTGTTCCTCCCTCTGCTATATTTTGGAAGAGTTTGAGAAGGATAGGTGTTAGCTCTTCTCTAAATGTTTGATAGAATTCGCCTGTGAAGCCATCTGGTCCTGGGCTTTTGTTTGTTGGAAGATTTTTAATCACAGTTTCAATTTCAGTGCTTGTGATTGGTCTGTTCATATTTTCTATTTCTTCCTGATTCAGTCTTGGCAGTTTGTGCATTTCTAAGAATTTCTCCATTTCTTCCAGGTTGTCCGTTTTATTGGCATAGAGTTGCTTGTAGTAATCTCTCATGATCCTTTGTATTTCTGCAGTGTCAGTAGTTACTTCTCGTTTTTCATTTCTAATTCTATTGATTTGAGTCTTCTCCCTTTTTTCTTGGTAAGTCTCGCTAATTGTTTATCAATTTTGTTTATTTTCTCAAAGAACCAGCTTTTAGTTTTATTGATCTTTGCTATCGTTTATTTCTTTTTCATTTATATCTCATCTGATATTTATGATTTCTTTCCTTCTGCTAACTTTGGGGATTTTTGTTCTTCTTTCTCTAACTGCTTTAGGTGCAAGGTTAGGTTGTTTATTTGAGATGTTTCTTGTTCCTTAAGGTAGGATTGTATTGTTATAAACTTCCCTCTTAGAACTGGTTTTGCTGCATCCCATAGGTTTCAGGTCATTGTGTTTTCATTGTCATTTGTTTCTAGGTATTTTTTGATTTCCTGTTTGATGTCTTCAGTGATCTCTTGGTTATTAAGTAGTGTGCTGTTTAGGCTCCATGTGTTTGTATTTCTTACAGATTTTTTCCTCTAATTGATATCTAGTCTCATGGTATTGTTGTCGGGAAAGATACTTGATAAGATTTCAATTTTCTTAAATTTACCAAGGATTGATTTGTGACCCAAGATATAATCTATCCTGGAGAAAGTTCCATGAGCACTTGAGAAGAATGTGTGTTCTGTTGGTTTTAGATGGAATGTCCTATAAATATCAATTCAGTCAATCTTGTTTAATGTACCATGTAAAGCTTTTGTTTCCTTATTTATTTTCATTTTGGATGATCTGTCCATTGGTGAAAGTTGAGTGTTAAAGTCCCCTACTATGAATATGTTACTGTTGATTTCCACTTTTATGGGTGTTAGTATTTGCCTAATGTATTGAGGTACTCCTATGTTGGGTGCATAAGTATTTTAAATTGTTATATATTCTTCTTGGCTTGATCCTTTGATCATTATGTAGTGTCCTTCTTTGTCTCTTGTAATAGTCTTTGTTTTAAAGTCTATTTTGTCTGATATGAGAATTGCTAGTCCAGCTTTCTTTTCATTTCCACTTGCATGGAATATCTTTTTCCATACCCTCACTTTCAGTCTGTATGTGTCCGTACGTCTGAAGTGGGTCTCTTGTAGACAGCATATATACGGGTCTTATTTTTGTATCCATTCAGCCAGTCTATGTCTTTTGGTTGGAGCATTTAATCCATTTACATTTAAGGTAATTATTGATATGAATGTTCCTACTAACATTTTCTTAATTGCTTTGGGTTTATTATTGTAGGTCTTTTCCTTCTCTTGTGTTTCCCGCCTGGAGAAGTTCCTTTAGTATTTGCTGTAAAGCAGGTTTGGTAGTGCTGAATTCTCTTAGCTTTTGTTGTCTGTTAAGCTTTTAATTTCTCTGTCGGATCTGAATGAGATCATTGCTGGATAGAGTATACTTGGTTGTAGATTTTTCTCTTACATCACTTTAAATATGTCCTACCACTCCCTTCTGGCTTGCAGAGTTTCTGCTGAAAGATCAGCTGTTAACCTTATGGGGATTCCCTTATGTGTTATTTGTTGTTTTTCCCTTGCTGCTTTTAATATTTGTTCTTTGTATTTAATTTTTGATAGTTTGATTAATATGTGTCTTGGCGTGTTTCTGCTTGGATTTATCTTCTATGGGACTCTCTGTGCTTCCTGAACTTGATTAACTATTGCCTTTCCCATATTAGGGAAGTTTTCAACTATAATCTGTTCAAATATTTTCTCAGTCCCTTCTTTTTCTCTTCTTCTGGGACCCCTTGAATTCGATTGGTGGTGTGTTTAATGGTGCTCCAGAGGTCTCTGAGACTGTCCTCAATTCTCTTCATTCCTTTTTCTTTATTCTTCTCTGCCATAGTTATTTCCACTATTTTATCTTGCATTTCACTTATCCGTTCTTCTGCCTCAGTTATTCTGCTATTGATCCCTTCTAGAGAATTTTTAATTTCATTTATTTTGTTCCTCAACTCTGTTTGCTCGTTAGTTCTTCTAGGTCTTTGTTAAACGTGTCTTGTATTTTCTCCATTCTATTTCCAAGAATTTGTATCATCTTTACTCTCATTTTTCTGAATTCTTTTTCAGGTAGACTGCTGATTTCCTTTTTATTTGTTAGGTCTGGTGGGTTTTTGCCTTGCTCCTTCATCTGCTGTGTGTTTCTCTGTCTTCTCATTTTGCGTAACTTACTGTGTTTGGGGTCTCCTTTGCACAGGGTGCAGGTTCGTAGTTCCTGTTGTTTTTGGTGTCTGTCCCCAGTGGTTAAGGTTGGCTCAGTGGGTTGTGTAGGCTTCCTGGTGGAGGTGAGTAGTGTCTGTGTTATGGTGGATGAGGCTGGAACTTGTCTTTCTGGTGGGCAGGTCAACGTCTGGTGGTGTGTTTTTTGGTGTCTGTGGCCTCATTATGATTTTAGGCAGCCTCTGTGCTAAAGGATGGGGTTGTGTTCCTGTCTTGCTAGCTATTTGCATAGGGTGTCCTGCACTGTAGCTTGCTTGTCACTGAGTGGAGCTGGGTCTTGGTGTTGAGATGGAGATCGCTGGGAGATTTTCACCATTTGATATTACGTGGAGCTGGGACGTCTCTTGCATACCAGTTTTCTGAACTTGGCCCTCCCACCTCAGTGACACAGTCCTGATGCCTGGCTGGAGTACCAAGAGACTGTCCTCCACATGGTTCAGAATAAAAGGGAGAAAAGAAAGAAAGAAAGAGGAAGATAAAATTAAATAAATAAAATAAAGTTATTAAAATAAAATATAAGTATTAATAAAAAATTTTTAAATAATAAAAACAAAGAAGCAAAAATGGACAGACAGAATCCTAGGACAAATGATACAAGCAAAGCTATACAGTGACAATAACACACAGAAGCTTACACATACACACTCACAAAGAGAGAAAAAGGGGGGAAAACATATATATTGTTGCTCCCAAAGTCCACCCCCTCAATTTGGGATGGTTTGTTATCTATTCAGGTATTTCACAGATGCAGCGTACATCAGGTTGATTGTGGACATTTAATATGCTTCTCCTGAGGCTGCTGGGAGAAATTTTCCTTTCTCTTCTTTGTTCACAGAGCTCCCGGGTTTCAGATTTGGATTTGGACCCGCTTCTGCATGTAGGTCGCCGGAGTTTAAGGAGAAGCTGATTCGGGGGCTCTGGCTCACTCAGACTGGGGGAGGGAGGGGTACGAATGAGGGGCGAGCCTGTGGCGGCAGAGCCCCTGCGTGACATTGCAACAACCTGAAGTTTGCCATGCGTTCTTCCGGGGCAGTTTTCCCTGGATCACGGGACCCTGGCAGTGGTGGGCTGCACAGGCTCCCGGGAGGGGAAGTTTGGAGAGTGACCTGTGCTTGCACACAGGTTTCTTGGTGGAGGCAGCAGCAGCCTTAGCATCCCATGCCCGGCTCTGTGATAAGCGCTGATAGCCGCGGCTCCGCCCATCTCTGGAGCTCATTTAAGCAGCACTCTTAATTCCCTCTCCTCTTACATCATGAAACAAAGATGCAAAAATAAGTCTCCTGTCTCTTTGGCAACTCCAGACTTTTTCCCAGACTCCCTCCCGGCAAGCTGTGACGCACTAGCCTCTTCAGGCTGTGTTCACGTAGCCAACCCCAGTCCTCTTCCTGGGATCCAACCTCTGAAGTCCGAGTCTCAGCTCCCAGCCCCCACCCCTCCTGGCGGGTGAGCAGACAAGCCTCTCAGCTGGTGAGTGCTGGTCGGCACCGATCCTCTGTGCGGGAATCTCTCCACTTTGCCCTCTGCACCCCTGTTGCTGTGCTCTCCTCCATGGCTCTGAAGCTCCACCTTCCGCCAACTGCAGTCTCCACCTGCGTAGGGGTTCCTAGTGTGTGGAAACCTTTCCTCCTTCACAGCTCCCTCCCACTGGTGCAGGTCCTGTCCTTATTCTTTGTCTCTGTTTTTTCTTTTACCCTACCCAGGTGCGTGGGGAGTTTCTTGCCTTTGGGGAGGTCTGAGGTCTTCTGCCAGCATTCAGTAGGTATTCTTTAGGAGTTTTCCCACATGTAGATATATTTCTTATGTATTTGTGGGGAGGAAGGTGATCTCCGCGTCTTACTCTTCCGCCATCTTGAAGCTCCTCCCTCCCTTTCATCATTCTTAGTCAACATTGTACTGGAAATCTTATCTAATGAAATAAGAGAAGCAGGGCAAAATAAAGATACACACTTTGTGTAGAAATATAACCATGTTTTTTTCAGGTTACATAGCTATGTAGAAAATGCCTAAGAATAATAATAAAAAATAACATTCTTGAACTAATGAATTATTATAGTAGGTTGCAGGATACAGGGATTTAATATACAAAAAATTTTGTTTTCTTATATACCATGAAAGAATAATTGGAAATAGAAACTAAAAGCACAACACCATAACATTAATACCAAAAAAATTTGTCATAAATCTATCAAATTATGTGCAAGAGCTATATGAGGAAATTGTTCATGGAAAAGAAGGTTCAATATGTTAAGATGTCAGTTCTTCCCAACTTCATCTATAGATTCACAATGCCAATCAAAATCCCAGCAAATTACTTTGTGGATATATTTTTTAAAGGATTCTAATGTTTAGAAAGACAAAAACCCATATTAGCCAATGAAAAATTGAAAAAAAAATTTAAAGTTTTAGAACTGACCCTTTCTGACAACAAGATAAAGTTATAAAAAGACAGTGTAATATTGGTGAAAGAATAGACAAATTAATCAATGGAGCAGAATAGAAAACTCAGAAATACACACACAAAACTATAGTCAACTGATGTTTGACAAAAGATCAAAGGCAATACACTGGAAAAAGAATATTCTTTAAACAAATAGAGCTGGAACAACTGGGCATTCACATGTTAAAAAATGAATATGGACAATGATCGTATGCTTTCCACAAAAATTAACTCAAAATGGATATCAGACCTAAGTGTAAAATGCAAAATTCTTAAAATTCTGAAATAAAACATAGGTGAAAATCTAGATAACCTTGGGTTTGACAGAAAGTTTTTTGATACAACATCAAAGACAAGATCCATATAAGAAAAATAGATAAGCTGGACTTCCTTAAAATTTCAAACTTTTGCTGTGCCAATTACACTCTTAAAAGAATGAGAAGATAAACCACAGACTGGGAGAAAATATTTGCAAAGACATATCTGATAAATAATTTGTGTCCAAAATATGCAAAAATCTATTAAAACTAAACAAGACAACACAGATGAAAAACGGGTGAAACATCTGACCAGAGTCCTCACTAAAGAAGATATAGAGATGGCAAATAAGCAAATGAAATGACATTCCACATCATGTGTCACTAGAAAAATGTAAATTTAAACAACAGTAAGATACTACTACACATCTATTAGAATACGCAAAAGCCAAAAGGCTGACAACACCAAATGTTGTTGAGAATGTGGAACAACCGGCACACTCATTTATTACTTGTGGAAATACAAAAGAGTACAACCACTTTGGAAGACAGTTTAACAGTCTCTTACAAAACTAAACATACTCTTACAATACAATCCAGCAATTGCACTTCCGGGTAGGTACCTAAATGAGTTTAAAACTTCCGAACACACAAAAACCTACATAGCAGCTGTATTCAAAATTGCCCCAAATTTAAAATAACCAAGATCCCTTTCAGAAGGTGAATGATTTCTAAAACAAAAAGAGAAAACTATGGGGAACTCCCTGGAAGTCCAGTAGTTAGAACCCCATGCTTTCACAGCGGAGAGTTTGGGTTCAATCCCTGGTTGAGGAACGAAGAACCTGCAAGCCATGCACAGTATGATCAAAAACAAATCAAAACAAAACAAAAACTATGGTATTTGTTAAATGAAATATTACTAATAACTACAAAGAAATGAGATTTTAAACCAAGGAAGTGCATAGAGAACTCATAAATAAGTATTGCTAAGTAGAAGCAGTCAACTCAAAGGCTACGTACTGTATGATTCCAAATATATATTCTGGAAAAGGAAAAACTATAGATGGCTAAAAGATCAGTGTTTCATGAAATAATGCTCAATATCCTTAATCATTAGAGAAATGCAAATCGAAACTACAGTGAGATATCATATCACACCAGTCAGAATGGCCATTATCAAAAAATCTACAAACAATAAATGCTGGAGAGGGGGTGGAGAAAAGGCAACCCTCTTGCACTTTGGAGGGAATGTAAATTGATACAGCCACTATGGAGAACAGTATGGAGGTTCCTCAAAAAACTAAAAGTAGAACTACCATACGACCCAGGAATCCCACTACTGGGCATATAACCTGAGAAAAACATAATTCAAAAAGAATCATGTAGAGAGAGGGGGAAGATGGCAGAAGAGTAACACGCAGAGAGCACCTTCCTCCCCACAGATACACCAGAAATACATCTACACATGGAACAACTCTTACAGAACACCTACTGAATGCTGGCAGAAGACCTCAGACCTCGCAAAAGGCAAGAAACTCCCCACGTAACTGGGTAAGGCAAAAGAAAAAAGAATAAACAGAGACAAAAGAATAGGGACGGGAGGCAGCCGTGAAGCAGGAAAGGTTTCAACACACTAGAAGCCCCTTCGCAGGCGGAGAATGCGGGTGGCGGAGTGGGGTAGACTCAGTGCCGCGGGGGAGAGTGCAGCAACAGGGGTGGAGAGGGCAAAGCGGACAGATTCCCACACAGAGGATTGATGCCGACCAGCACTCACCAGGCCGAGAGGCTTTTCTGCTCACCCGCCGGGGCGGGCCGGGCTGGGAGCTGAGGCTCAGAATTCGGTTGGAGCGCAGAGAGAGGACTGGCGGTGTGAACACAGCCTGAAGGGGTTAGTGCACCATGGATAGCCATGAGGGAGTCCGGGGAAAAGGCTTCACCTGCCGAAGAGGCAAGAGACTTTTTCTTCCCTCTTCGTTTCCTGGTGTGTGAGGAGAGGGGATTAACAGCACTGTTTAAAGGAGCTCCAGAGACAGGTGTGAGCCACGGCTAACAGTGCGGACCACAGAGACGGGCATGAGACACTAAGGCTGCTGCTGCCACCATGAAGAAACCTGTGAGCGAGCACAGGTCACTCTCCACACCACCCTCCCGGGGAGCCTATGCAGCCCGGCACTGCGAGGGTCCCGAGATCCAGGGACAACTTCCCAGGAAGAAAGCATGGAGCGCCTCAGGCTGGTGCAACGTCTCGCCAGGCTCTGCCACCGCAGGCTCACCCCATATCGTGCTCCTCTCTCCCACAGGCCTGAGTGAGCCACAGCCCCTGAAACAGCGGCTCGATTAACCCGGTCTTGTCTGAGAGAAGAACAGATGCCCCCCAGCGACCTAAACGCAGAGGCGGGGCCAAATCCAAAGCTGAACCCCGGGAGCAGTGTGAACAAAGAAGAGAAAGGGAAATCTATCTCAGTAGCCTCAGGAGCAGTGGATTAAATCTCGACAATCAACTTGATGTACCCTGCATCTGTGGAATATATGAATAGACAACGAATCATCCCAAATTGAGGAGAGGGACTTTGAGAGCAACATTTATTATTTTTCCCCTTTTCCTCTTTTTGTGAGTGTGTATGTATATGTTTCTGTGTGAGATTTTGTCTGTATAGCTTTGCTTTCGCCATTTGTCCTAGGGTTCTATCCATCCTTGTTTTTTACTTTTTAAAAAATTTTTACTTAATAATTATTTTTTATATTTTAATAACTTTATTTTATTTTACCTTACTTTATTTTATTCTCTTTCTTTCATTTTTTTCTAATTTTCCCCCTTTTAATCCAACCGATGTGGATGAAAGGCTCTTGGTACTGCAGCCAGCAGTCAGTGCTGTGCCTCTGAGTTGGGAGAGCCAACTTAAGGGCACTGGTCCACAAGAGACTTCCCAGCTCCATGTAATATCAAATGGCAAAAATCTCCCAGAGACCTCCGTCTCGAAACCAACACCCAGCTTCACTCAACGACCAACAAGCTACAGTGCTGGACACTCTATGCCAAACAACTAGCAAGACAGGAACACAACCCCACCCATTAGCAGAGTGGCTGCCTAAAATCATAATAAGTCCACAGACACCCCAAAACACACCACCAGACATGGACCTGCCCATGAGAAAGACGAGATCCAGACTCATCCACCAGAACACACAAACTAGTCCCCTCCACCAGGAAGCCTACACAAACCATTGAACCAACTTTAGTCACTGGGGACAGACACCAAAAACAATGGGAACTACGAACGTGCAGCCTGCAAAAAGGAGACCACAAACACAGTAACATAAGCAAAATGAGAAGACAGAAAAACAAACAGCAGATGAAGGAGCAACACAAAAACCCACCAGACTTAACAAAAGAAGAATAAATAGGCAGTCTACCTGAAAAAGAATTCAGAATAATGATAATAAAGATGATCCAAAATCTTGGAAATAGAATAGAGTAAATGCAAGAAACATGTAACAAGGACCTAGAAGAAATAAAGATGAAACAAGCAACAATGAACAGCACAATATTGAAATTAAAAATACTGTGGATGGGATCAATAGCAGAATAACTGAGGCAGAAGAATGGATAAGTGACCTGGAAGATAAAATAGTGGAAATAAGTACTGCAGAGCAGAATAAAGAAAAAAGAATGAAAAGAACTGAGGACAGTCTCAGAGACTTCTGGGACAACATTAAATGCACCAACATTTGAATTATAGGGTTCCAGAAGAAGAAGAAGAAAAGAAAGGGACTGAGAAAATATTTGAAGAAATTATGGTTGAAAACTTCCCTAATATGGGAAAGGAAATAATTAATCAAGTCCAGAAAGCACAGAGAGTCCCATACAGGATAAATCGAAGGAAAAACACACGAAGACACATATTAATCAAACTGTCAAAAATTAAATACAAAGAAAACATTAAAAGCAGCAAGGGAAAAATAACACACAAGGGAATCCCCATTAGGTTAACAGCTAATCATTCAGCAGAAACTCTGCAAGCCAGAAGGGAGTGGCAGGACATATTTAATGTGATGAAGGAGAAATACCTGCAACCAAGATTACTCTACCCAGCAAGGATCTCATTCAGATTTGATGGAGAAATTAAAAACTTTCTTTTTTACATATGTTCCCATATCTCTTCCCTCTTGCATCTCCTGCCTCACCCTTCCTATCCCACCCCTCCAGATGGTGACAAAGCACCGACCTGATCTCCCTGTGCTATGTGGCTGCTTCCCACTAGCTATCTACCTTACGTTTGGTAGTGTAAATATGTCCATGCCCCTTTCTCGCTTTGTCACAGCTTACCCTTCCCCTCCCCATATCCTCAAGTCCATTCTATAGTAGGTCTCTGTCTTTATTCCTGTTTTACCCCTAGGTACTTCATGACATTTTTTTTCTAAATTCCATATATATGTGTTAGCATATGGTATTTGTCTCTCTCTTTCTGACTTCCTTCATGCTGTATGACAGACTCTACGTCTATCCACCTCATTAAAAATAGCTCAATTTCGTTTCTTTTTATGGCTGAGTAATATTCCATTGCATATATGTGCCACACCTTCATTTTCCATTCATCCCATGATGGACACTTAGGTTGTTTCCATGTCCTGGCTATTGTAAATAGAGCTGCAATGAACATTTTGCTACATGACTCTTTTTGAATACTGGTTTTCTCAGGGTATATGCCCAGTAGAGGGATGCTAGGTCATATGGTAGTTCTATTTGTAGTTTTATAAGGAAACTCCATACTATTCTCCACAGTGGCTGTATCAGTTTACATTCCCACAAGCAGTGCAAGAGTGTTCCCTTTTCTCCACACCCGCTCCAGCATTTATAGTTTCTAGATTTTTTGATGATGGCCATTCTGACTGGTGTGAGATGATATCTCATTGTAGTTTTGATATGCATTTCTCTAATGATTACTGATATTGAGCATTCTTTCATGTGTTAGTTGGCAGTCTGTATATCTTCTTTCGATAAATGACTCTTTAGGTCTTCTGCCCATTTTTGCACGGGGTTGTTTGTTTGTTATTAAGGTGTATGAGCTGCTTATAAATTTTGGAGATTAATCCCTTGTCAGTTGCTTCCTTTGCAAATATTTTCTCCCATTCTGACGGTTGTCTTTTGGTCTTGTTTATGGTTTCATTTGCTGTCCAAAGCTTTGAAGTTTCATTAGGTCCCATTTGTTTTTTTGTTTTGTTTTGTTTTTATTTCCATTTCTCTAGGAGGTGGGTCACAAAGGATCTTTCTGTCATTTATGTCATAGAGTGTTCTGCCTAAATTTTCCTCTAAGAGTTTGATAGTTTCTGGACTTACATTTAGGTCTTTAATCCATTTTGAGCATATTTTCTTTGTATGGTGTTTGGGAGTGATCTAATCTCATACTTTTACATGTATCTGTCCAGTTTTCCCAGCACCACTTATTGAAGAGGCTGTCCTTTCTCCACTGTACATTTCTGCCCCCTTCATCAAAGATAAGGTGGCCATATGTGCATGGGATTATCTCTGGGCTTTCTATCCTGTTCCATTGATCTATCTTTCTGTTTTTGTGCCAGTACCATACTGTCTTGATTACTGTAGCTTTGTAGTATGGTCTGAAGTCAGGGAGCCTGATTCCTCCAGCTCCGTTTATCTTTTTCAAGACTGCTTTGGCCATTTGGGGTCTTTTGTGTTTCAATACAAATTGTGAAATTTTTTGTTCTACTCCTGTGAAAAATTCCAGTGGTAGTTTCATAGGGATTGCATTCAATCAGTAGATTGCTTTGGGTAATAGAGTCATTTTCACAATATTGATTCTTCCAATCCAAGAACATGGTATATCTCTCCATCTATTTGTATCATCTTTAAAGAAAAATTAAAAACTTTACAGACAAACAAAAGCTGAGAGAGTTTTTCAGCACGAAACCAGCTTTACAACAAATGCAAAAGGATCTACTCTGGGCAAGAAACACAAGAGAAGGAAAAGACCTATAATAACAAACTGAAAACAATTACAAAAATGGGAATAGGAACATACATATCAATAAATTTCTTAAATGTAAATGGATTAATGCTCCCACCAAAAGACACAGAGTGGCTGAATGGATACAAAAACAAGACCCATATATATGCTGTCTACAAGAAACCGACCTCAGACCTAGAGACTAGAGACACATACAGCCTGAAAGTGAGGGGATCAAAAAAGATATTCCATGCAAATGGAAACCAAAAGAAAGCTGATGTACCATTTCTCATATCAGACAAAATAGACTTTAAAATACAGAGTTTTAGAAGAGACAAAGAAGAACACTACATAATGATAAAGGGATCAATCCAAGAAGAAGATATAACAACTGTAAATATTTATGTACATAACATAGGAGCACCTCAATACATAAGGCAAATACTAACAGCCATAAAAGGGGAAATCGACAGTAACACAATCAGAGTAGCGGACCTTAACATCCCACTTTCACAAATGGACAGATCAAACAAAATGAAAATAAATAAGGAAACACAAGCTTTAAATCATACATTAAACAAGATGTACTTAATTGATATTTATAGGACATTCCATCCACAAACAACAGAATACACATTTTTCTCAAGTGCTCATGAAACATTCTCCAGGATAGATCATACCTTGGGTCACAAATCAAGCCTTGGTAAATTTAAGAAAATTGCAACTGTATCAAGTAACTTTTCCGACTAGATATCAATTACAGGAAAAGATCTGTAAAAAATACAAACACATGGAGGCTAAACAATACACTACTTAATAACGAAGTGATAACTGAAGAAATCAAAGAGGAAATCAAAAAATACCTAGAAACAAATGACAATGGAGACTGGACGACCCAAAACCTATGGGATGAAGGAAAAGCAGTTCCAAGAGGGACGTTTATAGCAATACAATCCTACCTTAAGAAACAGGAAACATCTCAAATAAACAACCTAACCTTGCACCTAAAGCAATTAGAAAAAAAGAACAAAAAAAAACCCCAAAGTTAGCAGAAGGAAAGAAATCATAGAAATCAGATAAGAAATAAATGAAAAAGGCAAATGAGGGAAATGATAGCACAGATCAATAAAACTAAAAGCTGGTTCTTTGAGAAGATAAAAAAAATAGATAAACCATTAGCCAGACTCATCAAAAAAAATGGAGAAGACTCAAATCAATAGAATTAGAAAAGCAAAAGGAGAAGTAACAACTGACACTGCAGAAATACAAAAGATCAAGAGATATTACTACCAGCAACTGTATGCCAATAAAATGGACAACGTGGAAGAAATGGACAAATACTTAGAAAGACACAACCTGCCAAGACTGAATCAGGAAGAAATAGAAAATATGAACAGATGAATCACAAGCACTGAAATTGAGCCTGTGATTAAAAATCTTCCAACAAACAAAACCCCAGGACCAGATGGCTTCACAGGCGAATTCTATCATACATTTAGAGAAGAGTTGACACCTCTCCTTCGCAAACTCTTCCAAAATATAGCAGAGGGAGGAAAACTCCCAAACTCATTCTACGAAGCCACTATCACCCTGATACCAAAACCAGACAAGGATGTCACAAAGAAAGAAAACTATAGGCCAATATCACTGATAAACATAGATGCAAAAATCCTCAACAAGATACTAGCAAACAGAATCCAACAGCACATTAAAAGGATCATACACCATGATCAAGTGGGGTTTATTCCAGGAATGCAAGGATTCTTCAATATATGCAAATCAAACAATGCGATGTACCATATTAACAAATGGAAGGAAAAAAACCATATGGTCATCTCAATAGATGCAGAGAAAGCTTTCAACAAATTTCAACACCCATTTATGATAAAAATTCTGCAGAAAGTAGGCATAGAGGGAACTTCCCTCAACATAATAAAGGCCATATATGACAAACCCACAGCCAACATCGTCCTCAATTGGGAAAATTGAAAGCATTTCCACTAAGATCAGGAACAAGACAAGGTTGCCCATTCTCACAACTCTTATTCAACATAGTTTTGTAAGTTTTAGCTATAGCAATCAGAGAAGAAAAGGAAATAAAAGGAATCCAAATCGGAAAAGAAGAAGTAAAGCTGTCACTGTTTGCAGATGCCATGATCCTATACATATGGAATCCTAAAGATGCTACCAGAAAACTACTAGAGCTGATCAATGTATTTGGTAATTTACCAGGATACAAAATTAATGCTCAGAATTCTCTGGAATTCCTATACACTAATGATGAAAATCTGGAAGTGAGTTCAAGAAACATTTGCATTTACCATTGCAGCAGAAAGAATAAAACATCTAGGGCTAAACCTACCTAAGTGGACAAATGACCTGTATGCAGAAAATTATAAGACACTGATGATAGGAATTAAGAGTGATACAAATAGATGGAGAGATATAACATGTTCTTGGATTGGAAGAATCAACATTGTGAAAATGATTCTACTACCCAAAGCAATCTACAGATTCAATGAAATCCCTATCAAGCTACCACTGGCATTTTTCACAGAACTAGAACAAAAAGTTTCACAATTTGTATGTAAACGTAAAAGATCCTGAAGAGCCAAAGCAATCTTGAGAACAAAAAATGGAGCTGGAGGAATCAGGCTCCCTGACTTCAGACCATACTACAAAGCTACAGTAATCAAGACAGTATGGTACTGGCACAAAAACAGAAAGATAGATCAATGTAACAGGATAATAGTCCCAGAGACAAACCCACACACATATGGTCACCTTATCTTTGATAAAGGAGGCAGGAATGTACAGTGGAGAAAGGACAGCCTCTTCAATAAGTGGTGCTGGGAAAACTGGACAGGTACATGTAAAAGTATGAGATTAGGTCACTCCCAACACCATGCACAAAATAAGCTCAAAATGGATTAAAGACCTAAATGTAAGTCCAGAAACTATCAAACACTTAGAGGAAAACATAGGTAGAACACTCTATGACATATATCCCAGAACGATTCCTTTTGTCCCATCTCCTAGAGAAATGCAAATAAAAACAAAAATTAAAAAATGGGACCTGGGGCTTCCCTGGTGGCACAGTGGTTGAGAGTCCGTCTGCCGATGCACTGAACATGGGGTCGTGGCCCGGTCTGGGGAGATCCCACATGCTGCGGAGTGGCTGGGCCCTTGAGCCATGGCTGCTGGGCCTGCGTGTCCGGAGCCTGTGCTCCGCAATGGGAGAGGCCACAACAGTGAGAGGCCCGCGTACCGCAAAGAAAAAAAAAAAGGACCTAATGAAACTTCAAAGCTTTTGCACAGCAAAGGAAACCATAAACAAGACCAAAAGACATCCCTCAGAATGGGAGAAAATATTTGCAAATGAAACAACTGACAAAGATTAATCTCCAAAATTTACAAGCTGCTCATTCAGCTCAATAACAAAAAAAACAACAACGCAATCCAAAAATAGACAGAAGACCTAAATAGACATTTCTCCAAAGAAGATATACAGAGTGTCAACAAACACATGAAAGAATTCTCAACATCATTAATCATTAGGGAAATGCAGATCAAAACTACAATGAGATATCATCTCACACCGGTCAGAATGGCCATCATCAAAAAATCTAGAAACAATAAATGCTGGAGAGGGTGTGGAGAAAGGGGAACACACTTTCACTGCTGGTGGGAATGTGAATTGGTATAGCCACTATGGAGAACAGTATGGAGGTTCCTTAAAAAACTGCAAATGGAACTATCATATGACCCAGCAATCCCACTACTGGGCATATACCCTGATAAAACCATAATTCAAAATAGTCATGTACCAAAATGTTTTTTGCAGCTCTATTTACAATAGCTCGGAGATGGAAACGACCTAAGAGTCCATCATCGGATGAATGGATAAAGAAGATGTGGCACATATATACAATGGAATATTACTCAGCCATAAAAAGAAATGAAATTGAGTTATTTGTAATGAGGTGGATAGACCTAGAGTCTGTCATACACAGTGAAGTAAGTTAGAAAGAGAAAGACAAATACCGTCTGCTAACACATATGTATGGAATTTAAGGAAAAAATGTCATGAAGAACCTAGGGGTAAGACAGGAATAAAGACTCAAACCTAGTAGAGAATTGACTTGAGGATATGGGGAGGGGGAATGGTAAGCTGTGACAAAGCGAGAGAGAGCCCTCGACATATATACGCTATCAAACGTAAAATAGCTAGTGGGAAGCAGCCGCATAGCACAGGTAGATCAGCTCAGTGCTTTGTGACCACATAGAGGGGTGGGATAGGGAGGGTGGGAGGGAGGGAGACGCAAGAGGGAAGAGATATGGGAACATACATATATGTATAACTGCTTCACTTTGTTATAAGGCAGAAACTAACACACCATTGTAAAGCAATTATACTCCAATAAACATATAAAAGAAAAAAAAAGAATCCGCCTGCTAATTCAGGGGACATGGGTTCAAGCCCTGGTCTGGCATGATCTCACGTACCACAGAACAGCTAAGCCCATGGACCACAACTACTGAGCCTGAGCCCTAGAACCCTCGAGCCACAACTACTGAAGCCCGCAAACCACAACTACTGAAGTCCACGCACTTAGACCCCGTACTCTGCAACAAGAGTAGCCACCACAATGAGAAGCCCATGTACCACAACAAAGAGTAGCCCCCACTCTCTGCAACTAGGGAAATCCCACATGCAGCAGTGAAGACCCAATGGAGCCAAAAATTAATATAAGTTAATAAATAAATTTATTAAATAATATATTATGCTAAATAAAATAAGCCAGGCACAAAAGGACAAATATTGTATGATTCCACTTATATGAGGTATCTATAATAGGCAAATTCATAGATACAAAAAGTAGAACAGCAGTTAGCAAGGGCTGGGGAGAAGGAGGGATGGGGAATTGTTGTTTAATGGGTACAGACTTTCTATCTGGGATGATGAAAATTTTCTGGAGATGGATGGTGGAGATGGCTGCACAACATTATGAATGTATTTAATGCCACTGAATTGTACACTTAAAATGGTTAAAATGCAGACAAAGCTATAATTAAAAAACAAAAAAAAAGAGTCATGTACCAAAATGTTCATTGCACCTCTATTTACAATAGCCAGGACGTGGAATCAACCTAACTGTCCATCAACAGATGAATGGATAAAGAAGATATGGCACATATATACAATGGAGTATTACTCAGCTGTACAAAGAAACGAAATTGAGTTATTTGTAATGAGGTGGATGGACCTAGAGTCTGTCATTTGTAGTGAGGTGGATGGACCTAGAGTCTGCGAAGTAAGTCAGAAAGAGAAAAACAAATACCATATGCTAACACATATATATGGAATCTAAAATTTAAAAAATGATCATGAAGAACCTAGGGGCAAGACGGGAAGAAAGACACCGACCTACTACAGAATGGACTTAGGGTATGGGGAGGGGAAGGGTAAGCTGTGACGAAGTGAGAGAGTGACATGTACATATATATACTACCAAACGTAAAATGGACAGCTAGTGGAAGCAGATGCATAGCACAGGGAGATCAGCTCGGTGCTTTGTGACCACTTACAGTAGTGGGATAGGGAGGGTGGGAGGGAGGGAGACAGAAGAGGGAAGGATATGGGAACATATGTATAACTGATTCACTTTCTTGTAAAGCAGAAACTAACACACCATTATAAAGCAATTATACTCCAATAAGGATGTTTAAAAAAAACATTGCTTTATGATATAAATCACAGCAAGACCCTTTTTAAGATCCTTTTTGACCCACCTCCTAGAGGAATGGAAATAAAAACAAAAATAAACAAATGAGACCTAATGAAACTTAAAAGCTTTTGCACAGCAAAGGAAACCATAAAGAAGACAAAAAGACAATGCATTTTAGGGGAATGGGAGAAAATATTTGCAAATGCAGCAACTGAAAAAGGATTAATCTCCAAAATATACAAGCAGCTCATGCAGCTCAATATCCAAAAAAAAAAAAAAAAAAAAAAAACTAATCCAAAAATGGGCAGAAGACCTAAATAGACATTTCTCCAAAGAAAATATACAGATTGCCAACAAACACATGAACGGGTGTTCAACATCACTAATCATTAGAGAAATGCAAATCAAAACTACAATGAGGTATCACCTCACACCAGTCAGAATGGCCATTATCAAAAGATCTACAAACAATAAATGCTGGAGAGGTTGTGGAGAAAAGTGAACCCTTTTGCATTGTTGGTGGGAATGTAAATTGTTACAGCCACTATGGAGAACAGTATGGAGGTTCCTTAAAAAACTAAAAATAGAGCTACCATACCACCCAGCAATCCTACTACTGGGCATATACCCTGAGAAAACCATAATTCATAAAGAATCATGTACCACAATGTCCATCGCTCTATTTACAATAGAGAAAACAAATACGTATGCTAACACATGTATATGGAATCTAAAAAAAATAGACAGAGAACGGACTTGAGGACACGGGGGGGGGGGAGGGTAAGCTGGGATTAAGTGAGAAAGTGGCATGGACATATATACACTACCAAATGTAAAAAAGATAGCTAGTAAGAAGCAGCCGCTTAGCACCGGGAGATCAGCTCCATGCTTTGTGACCACCTATAGGGGTGGGATAGGGAGGATGGGGGGTAGATGCAAGAGGGAGGAGATTTGGGAATATATGTGGATGTATAGCTGATTCACTTTGTTATAAAGCAGAAACTAACACACCATTGTAAAGCAATTATATTCCAATAAATATGTTAAAAAAAAAAAAGAAGAATGAACAAGTGTTGTGAAACCATGGGGGAAAAGAAAAATGAGTCATGTACCACAATGTTCATTGCAGCTCTATTTACAATAGCTAGGACATGGAAGCAACCTAAGTGTCCATTGACAGATGAATGGATAAAGATTAAGTGGCACATATATACAGTGGAATATTACTCAGTCATAAAAAGAAACGAATATGAGTTTTTGTAGTGAGGTGGATGGACATAGAGACTCTCATACAGAGTGAAGTAAGTCAGAAAGAGAAAAACAAATACCGTATGCCAACACATTTTTATGGAATCTAAAAAAACAATAGTCTGAAGAATCTAAGGGCAGAACAGGAATAAAGACGCAGACATAGAGAATGGACTTGAGGACAAGGGGAGGGCGAAGGGTAAGCTGTGACGAAGTGAGAGAGTGGCATTGACATATATACACTACCAAATGTAAAATAGATAGCTAGTGGGAAGCAGCCACATAGAACAGGGAGATCAGCTCGATGCTTTTTGTTCACCTAGAGGGGTGGGATAGGGAGGGTGAGAAGGATACGCAAGAGAGAGGAGATATGGGGATTTATGTATATGTACTGCTGATTCACTTTGTTATAAAGCAGAAACTAACACATCATAGTAAAGCAATTATACTCCAATAAAGATGTTAACAAAAAAATTAAAGAGAACAATAGAAATTTTCTGATACATGAAGTGCGGTAATATAATAGAAACCATTCTTCTTAGACTCTGAATTATTTTGTTAATACTTAATTGTACACATAATGAAGGATCCTTACGTATCATAGAAGGGACAATGGTAGGGAATGATACAAGCTTTGATAATATAGACATTTTCTCTCCTAATTTCCTTATAGTGCCAACTCTCTTCTAGTGGAACAAATGAATTAATCAAACATAGCTCATTAAGAAAGCATTTGACCATTAAAAAAAGAAATAAAATATACATGCACCCTAATGTTCATTGCAGCACTCTTTACAGTAGCCAAGACATGGAAGCAACCGAAATATCCATTGACAGAGGAGTGAGGAGTGGATAAAGAACATGTGGTATATATATACAATACTCACTCATAAAAAAGAATGAAATAATCCCATTTGCAACAAATGGATCGACCTAGAAATTGCCACACTGAGTGAAGTAAGTCAGACAGAGAAAGACAAATGTCATATAATAATGCTTATATGTGGAATCTAAAAAAAAAGTACAAATGAACTTATTTACAAAACAATAATAGAATCACAGATGTAGAAAACATCTGTGGTTTCGTCCCTGGTTAGCAGGGACGAAAGAGTTGTAGGGATAAATTGGGATATTTAGATTGACATATACACACTATTATATATAAAATAGATAACTAATAAAGACCCACACTACTATATTTAAAATAGATAACTAATAAGGACCCACTGTGTAGCACAGTGAAGTCTACTCTGTAATGACCTATATGGGAAAAGAATCTAAAGCGAGTGGATATATATAACTGATTCACTTTGCTCTACACTTGAAACTAACACAACACTGTAAATCAACTGTATTTCAATGAAAAATTTAGGATTAGGGAAACAACTTAAGTATCCATCAACATATGAATGGATAAAGAAATTGTGATATATATATACATACACACACACAGTGGAATAGTACTCTGCCATAAAGAGAGTGAAATTTTGCCATTTGCAGCAACATGGATGGACTTGGAGGTCATTATGCTTAGTGAAATAAGTCAGACAGGGAAAGACAAATACTGTATTCCATAGTTATATGTGGAATCTAAAACATAAAACAAACCACTTTTTATAACAAAAAAGAAGCAGTCACATATATAGAGAACAAACTAATGGTTACCAGTTGGGGAAGGGGCAATATGGTGGTGAGGGAGTGGGAGGCACAAACTGTTGGGTACAAGATAGCCTCAAGGATGTATTGAACAGCACAGGGAAGGTGGCCAATATTTTGTAATAACTAAATGAAAAGTAACATTTAAAATTGTGTAAAACATTTTTAAATAACTGAAATAAAAAGCTTAGTAAGATTAGAATGTTAGAGTGAATTTGTCTCTTAAAAATTCTCACCCATGCTGAGAAAGTCCAGAAGTCATACCTTTCACCACGACTGTCAGAAAAAATTTGTGAAGAGAGCCCTGGCTTGAAGAGGTCTCTGGGAACTGCAGTCACTAAATTGAGAAACATAAATGCAATGGGAGTAATTAGATACCTGGATGACAGGGCAAAGTAGCAGCACTCAACTGCCAAAAGCAAGGTGGGTGTCATTACCATAATAAACAGCAGTGTCAAAACAGCAATCAGAATTGTCTGACTCACAAAAATCTATGGCATTGGTTAGTTGATCATAATGTTCCTAGAGGTGAAATAGATAGGAAGTCTACTAAATTCTTACTTAGATCTGTATAAGCAGAAAACTTCGAGGTTAAAGAAAACAAAAATCTAACTTGAATCATGAGTCAAAGCCCCTTAATTGTTCCCAGATTTGAGCCAGTTTACAGAGCCAAACCCCTTGAGTGAAAGGGAGGCCAGAACCCCTTGTGGAAGGACTTTGGTCTAAAAATTTATGCTGTTAATCTTTCTCCCTGCCTTCCATAATGTGACTTATGATCTTTTACCAGGGAAATTGTGCATTGGGGGAAAGAAAATAACTGGATCTTTTGAAGACTATGAGACACTGACTCTGAACTGGCACTAAAATGTCACTGGTCCACTAGATTAAGTAGGGACTTTTAGAGGTCAGGTGATCAATGGAGCTTCAGCACAGATTTATCTCACAGTGGGGCCATGGGGGCCTCACACCCATCCTCTAGTTATTTCCCCAATTCTGAAATGTATATTTGGAATAGACATATACAGTAGCTGGGGGGAATCCCTATATTGGTTCCCTGACCTGTACAATGAGGACTATTATGGTGGTAAAGGCCAAATGCAGGATTTGTATGCAGAAAACTACAAAACACTGATGAAAAAATCAAAGACCTGCGCATATTTTACTAGATTTATTTCTAAGTACTGCACTTTTGGGTGATAGTATAAATGTAATTGTTTTACAATATCATATTCCAAATGTTTGTCGTTCGTATATAGAAATACCATTCACTTTTTTATATTGACTCTATATCTTGCAAATTTGCTAAACTCATTTATTAGTTCCAGGAGCTCTTTTGCAGGTACTTTGGGATTTTCTACATGGACAATCCTTGTCAATGAACAGAGAGTTTTATGAAGTAAGTCAGAAAGAGAAAAACAAATATCATATATGAATGCATATATGTAGAATCTAAAAAACTGGTACAGATGAACCTATTTGTAGGGCAGGAATAGAGATGCAGATGTAGAGAATGGACATGTGGATATGGGGGTGAAGGGGAGGGTGGGATGAATTGTGGGATTAGGATTGACATATATACACTACCACGTGTAAAATTGTAGGAACCTGCTGTATAGCACACAGGAGCTCAGCTCAGAGCTCTGTGATGACCTAGATGGCTGGGATGGGGGTTGGGGGAGGTCCAAGAGGGAGGGGATATATGTATACATATAGCTAATTCACTTCAGTGTACAGCAGAAACTAACACAACATTGTAAAGCAATTATACTCTAATTAAAAAAGGAAATCAAAGACCTAAGTAAATGTAGAGATACATCTTGATCATGGATTTGAATACTAATAGTGTTAGGATATTCAGTCCTTCATAGTTTAATCTACAGATTGAGCAAAATCCATCAATATTTTTGTAGATATCAACAAGTCTGTTATAAAATTTGTATAGAAAGACAAAGTAACTAAAATAGTCAAACAAGTGTGTAAAAAGAAAAGAAAAAAATAATAACATTTAAGGAGTCACACTGATTTCTAGACTTATTCTGAAGCTCTATAATCAAAAGACTGGGTTTTTACCAAAAAATGGGAAATATGTGAGGTGATGGATGTGCTAATTGACATGAATGTAGTTAATCACTCCATAATGTATGTGACTATTAGAACATTACATTGGACACCTTTAAAAAATCACATTGCACATGTACCATGCTTTAGTCAATCATATTTTAGTAAGGTTGGGAAAATGAGTTGGTTGCTAGTGAAAAGTTAGAAAACTTGTTCAATGAAACAGTATAGAAATGGCCAAAATAGATGCACACAAATATAATCAATTGATTTTTGAAAAAAGGGACAAAAGCAATTCAATGAAGAATGGAGAGTCTTTTTAACAAATGGTGCTGAAAAACTAGACAACCATATGCAAAAAAAGAAAAAAAAAAGAACCTCAACACATGTCTTATACCTTAAACAAAAGTTAACTCAAAATGGGTCATAGATCTAAATGTAAAATGTAAAACTCTAAAACTTACAGAAGAAAACACTGGAGAAAATCTACCTTGGTTTGACAAAGAGTTTTAGATATAAAACCAAAAACACAATCCATAAAAGAAAAAAATTAATTGGACTTCATTATAATTAAAAACTTTTGCTCTTTGAAGAACACTTAAAAGAGATGGAAAGGATTAGCCACAAACAGGGAGAAAAATATTTACAAATCACATAGATAAAAACTCTCAAAACTACAATGAGAACACAAAAACCTAGTATTTAAAAAGGCAAATATTCAGACAAGACACTTTACGAAAGAAAATATAACAATGACAAATAAACTTATGAAAAGGTATTCACCATTATTAATCATTAGGGAAATATAAAAATTAAGACCACAATGCAGCTGGTCACTGCACACCTATGAATGTGGTTAAAATAAGAAATTCTGACAATACCAAATGCTGATGAGGATGCAGACCGAATGAAACTCTTGTACTTTGCTGGTAGGGATGCAAAATGATAAAGCTACTTTGGAAAACTTCATAAGCTGTTTTTTATGCAGTTAAATATACACTTACCACACAATACAACAACCCCAATCCTATCTATTTGGCCAAGTAAAAAAAACCAAAAAACTAATATCCACAAAAAAAAACCCTGCACTCAGATGTTTATAACACCTTTATTCCTAAATGCCAACAACTGGAAATAACTCAAATGCCCATCAAAATGTAAATGAATAAACAAACTGTGATATATCCATATGATGGAATACTACTCAGAAATAAAAGGAATGAACTACTGATTCACATATATCATGAATCAAACTTAAGTATATTTTGCTAAGTGAAAGAAGCCAGACCCCAAATGCTACATAATGTATGATTCTGTTTACAAAGACCTTGTGGAAAAGGTAAAGAATATAGGGACGAGTGGTTGCCAGTGATTGGACATGAGAGAAGGTGTTGATTACAAAGAGACAATATGAAGAAAATTTTAAAGTTGGTGGAACTGTTCTTTGTGGTACTATGATAATGGACATATTTCATGCATTTGTCAAACTCTTAAAACTGTACACCAAAAAGAAAAAACTTTACTGTATGCAAACTGAAATAAAACAACTAGAATATCAGGAGAACGAAAGATACAGACAGAGACAAATGAATGCAACTATATTACAAATGAATGCCATAAGCACACTGAAAGGGATGGGGAAGAAAAGTGACTCTGTAATTATTGACTTTGGAAAACTATCTTATCTGATAGTGAGGCTAGAGACAAAGAGAACTGTACACTAACACCAACACTGTATTTAAATTGGTAAGTTGGTAAACTTGTTTCTTACATGGGCATAGATTAGAAATTCTGAAACTACTTTACATGTGGAACAGGTTGAACAAATACTATATTGCAGATAATGGGACCCAGGTTTCTGACTTCTGGATAAGGAAGTAAGAACACAAGAATCAACCTGAACATGTTCCCAATTGTCACAGTGGAAAAAAATTGAACAGTAATATAAATATGGTACTTAGTTACTACCCAGATAATTCAATAAATATCTGAGTCCATACTGTTAATAAATGTTTGAATAAGTAAATAAATGGGAGAGAAAAATACACCTCTCTCAAGAACTATGAAGGATTCAATATTTTGCCCTACTTAATACTGTGACAGATGTTGTTATGCTCATCAGTACAGGTTTTTCTCCTCTTTTTCTGGAGTTTTTAGCTAATTTGCATTTCCTAAATCCCTTCCAGTAAGATTTGGACTTTGAGTTCTGGCCATATGGAAGTTTGGTAAAAATTATAGGTACAATTTAAAGACCTACCCCATAAATGGCTAGAACTATGCCATCCAGTATGATTGTCTTTAGCCACATATGGCTATTGAGCACATGGAAAATGGATAGTCTGAATTGAGATGTGCTGTAAGTGCAACATACACGCTAGATTCTGAAGACTTTGTATGAAAATAAATTTAACTATCTCATTAATAATCTTTATATTGATTGTATGTTGAAGTTATAATTTTAGGAGCATGTTGGGTAAAGTGCATTACTAAAATTACTTTTTACGTATTTCCTTTCGCTTTTTAATGTGATAATTGACAAATTTTAAAATACATATGTGTCTGAAGTCAGGAAGCCTGATTCCTCCAGCTCCGTTTTTCTTTCTCAAGATTGCTTTGGCTATTCGGGCTCTTTTGTGTTTCCATACAAATTGTGAAATTTTCCCTTCTAGTTCTGTGAAAAAATGCCAGTGGTATTTTGATAGGGATTGCATTGAATCTGTAGATTGCTTTGGGTAGTAGAGTCATTTTCACGATGTTGATTCTTCCAATCCAAGAACGTAGTATATCTCTCCATTTATTTCTATCATCTTTAATTTCTTTCATCAGTGACATAATTTTCTGCTTACAGGTCTTTTGTCTCCTTAGGTAGGTTTATTCCTAGATATTTTATTCTTTTTGTTGCAATGGTAAATGGGAGTGTTTCCTTAATTTCTCTTTCAGATTTTTCATCATTAGTGTATAGGAATGCAAGAGATTTCTGTGCCTTAATTTTGTATCCTGCTACTTTACCAAATTCATCGATTAGCTCTAGTAGTTTTCTGGTAGCATCTTTAGGATTCTCTGTGTATAGTATCATGTCATCTACAAACAGTGACAACATTACTTCTTCTTTCCAATGGGGATTCCTTTTATTTCTTTTTCATCTCTGATTGCTGTCGCTAAAACTTCCAAAACTATGTTGAATAAGAATGGTGAGAGTGGGCAATCTTTTCTTGTTACTGAGCTTAATGGAAATGATTTCAGCTTTTCACCATTGAGGACGATGTTGGCTGTGGGCTTGTCATATATGGCCTTTATTATGTTGAGGTAAGTTCCCACTGTGCCTACTCTCTGGAGAGCTTTTATCATAAATGGGTGTTGAATTTTGTCAAAAGCTTTCTCTGCATCTATTGAGATGATCATATGGTTATAATAAAAAGCTACAGTAATCAAGACAGCATGGTACTGGCACCAAAACAGAAATATAGATCAATGGAAAAGGATAGAAAGCCCAGAGATAAACCCACGCACATATGGTTAACTTATCTTGATAAAGGATGCAAAAATATACAGTGGAGAAAAGACAGCCCCTTCAATAAATGGTGCTGGGAAAACTGGACAGGTACATGTAAAAGTATGAGATTAGAACACTCCCTAACACCATACACAAAAATAAGTTCAAAATGGTTTAAAGACCTAAATGTATGGCCAGACACTGTCAAACTCTTAGAGGAACACATAGGCCAAACACTCTATGTCATAAATCACTGCAAGAACTTTTTGACCCACCTCCTAGAGAAATGGAAATAAAAACAAAAATTATAAAATGGGACCTAATGAAATTTAAAAGCTTTTTCACAGTAAAGGACACCAGAAACAAGATGAAAAGGCAACCCTCAGAATGGGAGAAAATATTTGCAAATGAAGCAACTGACAAAGGATTAATCTCCAAAACATACAAGCAACTCATACAGCTCAGTATCAAAAAAACAAACAACCCAATCCAAAAACGGGCAGAAGACCTAAATAGACATTTCTCCAAAGAAGATATACAGCTTGCCAACCAGCACGTGAAACAATGCTCAACATCATTAATCATTAGAGAAATGCAAATCAAAACTACAATGGGATATCATCGCACACCAGTCAAAATGGCCATCATCAAAAAATCTACGAACAGTAAATGCTGGAGAGGGTGTGGAGAAAAGGGAACCCTCTTGCACTATTGGCGGGATTGTAAATTGATACAGCCACTATGGAGAACAGAATGGACTTTCCTTAAAAAACTAAGAATAGAAATACCATACGACCCAGCAATCCCACTACTGGGCATATACCCTGAGAAAACCATAATTCAAAAAGAGTCATGTACCACAATATTCATTGCAGCCCTATTTACCATAGCCAGGACATGGGAGCAACCTAAGTGTCCGTCAACAGATGAATGGATAAAGAAGGTGTGGCACATATATACAATGGAATATTACTCAGCCATAAAAAGGAATGAAATTGAGTTATTTGTAGTGAGGTGGATGGACCTAGAGTCTTTCATACAGAGTGAAGTAATTTAGAAAGAGAAAAACAAATACCATATGCTAACACATATATATGGAATCAAAAGAAAAAAATTGTCATGAAGAACTTAGGGGCAAGGTGGAAATGAAGACACAGACCTATTAGGGAATAGACTTGAGGACATGGAGAGGGGGAAGGCTGAGCTGTGACAAAGAGAGAGAGGGGCATGTGCATATATACACTACCAAATATAACATATATAGCTACTGGGAAGCAGCCACATTGCACAGGGAGATCATCTCGGTGCTTTGTGAACACATAGAGGGCTGGGCTAGGGAGGTTGTGTGGGAGGGAGATGAAAGAGGAAAGAGTTATGGGAACATATGTATATGTGTAGCTGATTCACTTTGTTATAAAGCAGAAACTAACACACCATTGTAAAGCAATTATATCCCAATAAAGATGTTAAAAAAAAAAGAAACGAAATTGAGTTAATTGTAGTGAGGTGGATGGACTTAGATTCTGTCATACAGAGTGAAGTAAGTCAGAAAGAGTAAAAGAAATACCGTATGCTAACACATATGTATGGAATCTAAAAAACAAAAAAAAAATGAAGGAAAATAAATGGTCAGCAGAACCTAGGGGGAAGACGGGAATAAAGATGCAGACCTGCTAGAGAATGGGCTTGAGGATACGGGGAGGGGGAAGGGTAAGCTGGGACAAAGTGAGAGAGTGACATAGAAGCAGCCACATAGAATAGGGAAATCAGCTCGGTGCTCTGTGACCACTTAGAGGGGTGGGATAGGGAGGGTGGGAGGGAGGGATATGCAAAAGGGAAGAGATATGGGGACATATGTATATGTGTAACTGATTCACTTTGTTATAAAGCAGAAACTAAAACACACCATTTTAAAGCAATTATACTCCAATAAAGATGTTTTAAAAAATACATATATGACTCATCCTTTTTTCTGGCTTTGTTGATATGGAATTGACATATAACATTGTATAAGTTAAGGTGTACAGTGTAGTGAATTCATATATGCACATATTGCAAAATAATTACCGCAGTAAAGTTTGTTAACACATTCATAACCTCACATAGTTACAACGTTTTATGTGTGTGGTGAGAACTTTTCAAATCTACTTCAGCAACTTTCAGATATGCATACAATATTTTTAACTCTAGGTACCATGCTGTACATTAAATCCCCAGAACTTATTCATTTTATAACTGGAAGTTTGTACACTTTGACCACCTTCACCCATTTCCCCCACTCCTCACCTCCCATCTCTCACCCCTGGCAACTGCCAATCTGTTCTCTGTTTCTATGAGTTTGTCTTTCTTAGATTCCATGTATTAGTGAAATCACACAGTATTTTTCTTTTTTTAACTTAGTATAATGTCCTCAAGGTCCATCCTTTTTGATGTAAATGCCAGGATTTCCTCTTTTCATAGCTGCACATTCATCTGTTGATGAACACTTAGACTGTTTTCATTACTTGGCTATTTTGAATAATGTTACAATAAACACAGGAATGATATATCTCTCTGACAACTTGTTTTCGTCCCTTAAATATATACCCAGAAGTGTAATAGCTGGCGTGTATGATAGTTCTAGTTTTAATTTTTTGAGGAACCTCCATTATCCATAGTGGTTATAGCAATTTACATTCCCATCAACATTATACAAATGTTCCCCTTTCTCCACATCCTTGCCAGCACTTGTTATCTCTTCTGTTTTTGATAATAAGTATTGTAACAGGTATGAGGTGACACCTCATTTTGGTTTTGATTTGCATTTCCCTGATTAGTGATGTTGAGCAATTTTTCATGTACCTATTAGCCATTTGAAGATCTTCTTTGGAAAAATGTCTGTTCAACTCCTTTGCCCACTTTTTAAATTGGATTGTGGTGTTTGTTTGTTTGTTTGTTATTGAGTTGTATGAGTTCCTTATATATTTTGGAGATTAACCCTTTATCAGATATGTGGTTTGCAAATATTTATTCCCATTCTGTAGGTTGCCTTTTCATTTTGTTGTCTGTTACTTTTATTGTGCAAATTTTTAGTTTGATGTAGTCCCACTTGATTTTTGTTTTTGCTGCTTGTGCTTTGGGTGTCATATCCAAAAAAATCATTGCCAAGACCGATGTCAAGGAAGTTTCTCCCTGTGTTTTCTTCTAGAAATTTTATGGCTTCACATGTCTCATTTAAGTCATTAATCCATTTTGAGTTAATTTTTATTAATAGTGTAAGATAGAGGTTCATTTCCATTCTTTCGCATGTGAATATCCAGTTTTCCAAGCACAATTTATTGAAGAGACAATCTTTTCTCCATTGAGTATTCTTGGCTCCCTTGCACATATGACTTATCTTAATATTTCTATTAGACAGCATCACTCTAGTAAACTCTTTCTCATTCTTTGTTTGATGGCCAGCTGGATAAGATCTGGCTGAGGATCATGAAGTCAGAGAAAATGGCTAGGTTTGAAGAGATCAAGGTGCTTTGTTCTCTGAATTACCAATTCTAGGAAAGCTGCCTACTGACCAGAAATGCCTGCATTGTACTGTTTCACGTGTAAGAAATTATTTTTTATATTTCACTACTAAGGTTTGGATGGTATTTGTAGAAGAAGTAAGCATATATTAATTAGTACAAATAGTGTGAGAAAGAGTCGAGCAAAATAAAAAGGATTCGGAGCATTGAGACAAGAATTTTAAACGAAGTCCTCAATGTGGCTCTCATTGTGACTATGATGAGTAGAGAAATTAAGATAGTGAAAAAGGACATTAAATGAGAAGGAATGCAAACACAACAGCCTGAATGTAAGAGAACATTTTGTTTGTTCAAGGAGTACCAATGATTCCAGTGTGGAAGGAGCACAGTTAGATGATAGTTTGAACCTTTTGGAATTGCTGATATTCAATGTATTCTGACCTATGAACACAGAAATTTTATATACTTCAGCATCATGGTAGTGAGAGTGGTAGTGTTATCAGAAAGATAACAGAGTAGGGAAAAAAGAGTTGGACCATGTATAGTCTTGTAAGAAACCCTAAGTACTTTGACTTTTCTTATGAGTGAAATGAGGAGCCGTTATAGGTTTTGTCTGATGTATGTGATCTGGCTATTAAGAAACAGATCACGGAGGGCTCACAAGGACCTCCCTGTGCAGAGGGCTGCTGAGGCTTGTCCTCCGTCTATGCTTGATACACCAGAAATACATCTACACGTGGAACAACTCCTACAGAACATCTACTGAACGCTGGCAGAAGACCTCAGACCTCAAAAAAGCAAGAAACCCCCACGTACCTGGGTAGGGCAAAAGAAAAAAGAATAAACAGAGACAAAAGGATAGGGACAGGACCTGCACCAGTGGGAGGGAGCTGTGAAGGAGGAAAGGTTTCCACACACTAGCAAGCACCTTCGCGGGCGGAGACTGCGGGTGGTGGAGGGGGAAAGCTTCGGAGCCGCGGAGGAGAGCACAGTAACAGTGGTGCGGGGGGCAAAGTGGAGAGATTCCCGCACAGAGGATCGGTGCTGACCAGCACTCACCAGCCCGAAAGGCTTGTCTGCTCGCCTGCGGGAGCGGGCGGAGCTGGGAGCTGATGCTCCGGCTTCGGTCAGAGCGCTGGGAGAAGACTGGGGTTGGCAGCGTGAACACAGCCTGCAAGGGGTTAGTGTGCCACGGCTGGCCGGAAGG
Source organism: Aethalodelphis obliquidens (assembly GCF_003676395.1). NCBI lineage: Eukaryota > Metazoa > Chordata > Mammalia > Artiodactyla > Delphinidae > Aethalodelphis > Aethalodelphis obliquidens. Next base: position 2,955,216 of record NW_020838052.1, on the reverse strand, counting down.
GAGTCCGGGGAAAACTCTGGACCCACCGAAGAGGCAAGAAACTTTTTTTTCCCTCTTTGTTTCCTGGTGCGCGAGGAGAGGGGATTAAGAACGCTGCTTAAAGGAGCTCAAGAGACAGGCGCGAGCTGCGGCTAAAAGTGCGGACCCCAGAGACAGGTATGAGACGCTAAGGCTGCTGATGCCGCCACCAAGAAGCCTGTGTGCGAGCACAGGTCACTATCCACACCTCCCCGCCCGGGAGCCTGTGCAGCACGCCACAGCCAGGGTCCCGTGAACCAGGTACAACTCCCCAGCGAGAACGCACACTGCGCCTGAGGCTGGTGCAACGTCACGCCGGCCTCTGCCGCCGCAGGCTCGCCCCACATTCCGTGCCCCTCCCTACCCCAGGCCTGAGTGAGCCAGAGCCCCCGAATCAGCTGCTCCTTTAACCCCGTCCTGTCTGAGCGAAACACAGACGTCCTCCAGCGACCTACACGCAGAGGCGGGGCCAAATCCAAAGCTGAGCCCCTGGGAGCTGTGAGAACAAAGAAGAGAAAGGGAAATCTCTCCCAGCAGCCTCAAAAGCAGCGGATTAAAGCTTCACAATCAATCTGAAGTACCCTGCATCTGTGGAATGTATGAATAGACAACGAATCATCCCAAATTGAGGAGGTGGACTTTGAGAGCAAGATTTATGATTTTTTCCCCTTATCCTTTTTTTGTGAGTGTGTATGTGTATGCTTCTGTGTGAGATTTTGTCTGTATAGCTTTGCTTCCACCATTTGTCCAAGGGTGCTATCCGTCCGTTTTTTTACTTTAATCAAAGAAAGAAAACTACAGGCCAATATCACTGATGAACATAGATGCAAAAATCCTCAACAAAACACTAGCAAACAGAATCCAACAGCACATTAAAAGGATCATACACCATGAGCAAGTGGGGTTTATTCCAGAAATGCAAGGATTCTTCAATATACGCAAATCTATCAATGTGATAAACCATATTAACAAATTGAAGGAGAAAAACCATATGATCATCTCAATAGATGCAGAGAAAGCTTTGGACAAAATTCAACACTGATTTATGATAAAAACCCTGCAGAAAGTAGGCATAGAGGGAACTTTCCTCAACATAATAAAGGCCATATATGACAGGCCCACAGCAAACATCATCCTCAATGGTGAAAAACTGAAAGCATTTCCACTAAGATCAGGAACAAGACAAGGTTGCCCACTCTCACCACTCTTACTCAACATAGTTTTGGAAGTTTTAGCCACAGCAATCAGAGAAGAAAAGGAAATAAAAGGAATCCAAATCAGAAAAGAAGAAGTAAAGCTGTCACTGTTTGCAGATGACATGATCCTATACATAGAGAATCCTAAAGATGCTACCAGAAAACTACTAGAGCTAATCAATGAATTTGGTAAAGTGGCAGGATACAAAATTAATGCACAGAAATCTCTGGCATTCCTATATACTAATGATGAAAAATCTGAAATTGAAATCAAGAAAACACTCCCATTTACCATTGCAACAAAAAGAATAAAATACCTAGGAATAAACCTACCTAAGGAGACAAAAGACCTGTATGCAGAAAATTATAAGACACTGATGAAAGAAATTAAAGATGATACAAATAGATGGAGAGATATACCATGTTCTTGGATTGGAAGAATCAACATTGTGAAAATGACTCTACTACCCAAAGCAATCTATAGATTCAATGCAATCCCTATCAAACTACCACTGGCATTTTTCACAGAACAAGAACAAAAAATTTCACAATTTGTATGGAAACACAAAAGACCCCGAATAGCCAAAGCAATCTTGAGAACGAAAAAAGGAGCTGGAGGAATCAGGCTCCCTGACTTCAGACTGTACTACAAAGCTACACTAATCAAGACGGTATGGTACTGGCACAAAAACAGAAAGATAGATCAATGGAACAGGATAGAAAGCCCAGAGATAAACCCATGCACATATGGACACGTTATCTTTGATAAAGGTGGCAGGAATGTACAGTGGAGAAAGGACAGCCTCTTCAATAAGTGGTGCTGGGAAAACTGGACAGGTACATGTAAAAGTATGAGATTAGATCACTCCCTAACACCATACACAAAAATAAGATCAAAATGGATTAAAGACCTAAATGTAAGGCCAGAAACTATCAAACTCTTAGAGGAAAACATAGGCAGAACACTCTATGACATAAATCACAGCAAGATCCTTTCTGACCCACCTCCTAGAGTAATGGAAATAAAAACAAAAATAAACAAATGGGACCTAATGAAACTTCAAAGCTTTTGCACAGCAAAGGAAACCATAAACAAGACCAAAAGACAACCCTCAGAATGGGAGAAAATATTTGCAAATGAAGCAACTGACAAAGGATTAATCTCCAAAATTTACAAGCAGCTCATGCAGCTTAATAACAAAAAAGCAAACAACCCAATCCAAAAATAGGCAGAAGACCTAAATAGATATTTCTCCAAAGAAAATATACAGACTGCCAACAAACACATGAAAGAATGCTCAACATCATTAATCATTAGAGAAATGCAAATCAAAACTACAATGAGATATCATCTCACACCAGTCAGAATGGCCATCATCAAAAAATCTAGAAACAATAAATGCTAGAGAGGGTGTGGAGAAAAGGGAACACTCTTGCACTGCTGGTGGGAATGTGAATTGATTCAGCCACTATGGAGACCAGTATGGAGGTTCCTTAAAAAGCTACAAATAGAACTACCATATGACCCAGCAATCCCACTACTGGGCATATACCCTGAGAAAACCAAAATTCAAAAAGTGTCATGTACCAAAATGTTCATTGCAGCTCTATTTACAATAGCCCGGAGATGGAAACAACCTAAGTGCCCATCATCGGATGAATGGATAAAGAAGATGTGGCACATATATACAATGGAATATTACTCAGCCATAAAAAGAAATGAAATTGAGCTATTTGTAATGAGGTGGATAGACCTAGAGTCTGTCATACAGAGTGAAGTAAGTCAGAAAGAAAAAGACAAATACCGTATGCTAACACATATATATGGAATTTAAGAAAAAAATGTCATGAAGAACCTAGGGGTAAAGCAGGAATAAAGACGCAGACCTCTTAGAGAACGGACTTGAGGTTATGGGGAGGGGGAAGGGTGAGCTGTGACAGGGCGAGAGAGAGTCATGGGCATATACACACTAACAAACGCAGTAAGGTAGATAGCTAGTGGGAAGTAGCCGCATGGCACAGGGATATTGGCTCGGTGCTTTGTGACAGCCTGGAGGGGTGGGATGGGGAGGGTGGGAGGGAGGGAGACGCAACAGGGAAGACATATGGGAACATATGTTTATGTATGACTGATTCACTTTGTTATAAAGCAGAAACTAACACACCATTGTAAAGCAATTATACCCCAATAAAGATGTTAAAAAAAAAAAAAAAAAAAAAAAAAAAAAAAAAAAAAAAAAAAAAAAAGAGTCATGTACCAAAATGTTCATTGCAGCTCTATTTACAGCAGCCCAGAGATGGAAACAACCTAAGTGCCCATCATCGGATGCATGGATAAAGAAGATGTGGCACATATATACAATGGAATATTACTCAGCCATATAAAGAAACGAAATTGAGCTATTTGTAATGAGATGGATAGACCTAGAGTCTATCATACAGAGTGAAGTAAGTCAGAAAGAAAAAGACAAATACCGTATGCTAACACATATATATGGAATTTAAGAAAAAAAAATGTCATGAAGAACCTAGTGGTAAGGCAGGAATAAAGACGGAGACCTACTAGAGAACAGACTTGAGGTTATGGGGAGGGGCAAGGGTGAGCTGTGACAGGGTGATAGAGGGTCATGGACATATACACACTAACAAACGTAGTAAGGTAGATAGCTAGTGGGAAGCAGCCGCATGGCACAGGGGTATTGGCTCGGTGCTTTGTGACAGCCTGGAGGGGTGGGATAGGGAGGGTGGGAGGGAGGGAGACACAAGAGTGAAGACATATGGGAACATATGTATATGTATAACTGATTCACTTTGTTATAAAGCAGAAACTAACACACCATTGTAAAGCAATTATACCCCAATAAAGATGTTAAAAAAAATGAATAAAAATAAAGATTCTCCCTTAAAAAATAAATAAATAAATAAATAAATAAAAACAAAATATTGAGTAATAAAAGCAAGATGCAGAAAAATAACATACACATGTTTAAACTTATGTTCAGAATAAAGCTGAACCAAGTTAGATTACAAGACTTATCAGAGTTCTATTTCAGGCTTGCTTAAAAGGTCTTTTTAAGAAAAAAAACAAACATTTTCTTGAATATATGTGAGTGGACATATACATACACTTTAAAAAGGAATTGCTAAATAAGGTTGTTTAAGTACATGATTGGTTAGTTTTACAAAGTGTAGAGATGTCATATTCTTATCAGTTGCACAGTATATATATATACCTGGGTCATAAGGACTCAGAGCCACCTTCCAGAAATATCAGGTGTGGTCCATTGAAAGAGAATGATTCTCTTTCCCTCACAGTATAGAGTAATTAATTATCCTTCATAATGAAATTTTTAAAAATAATTATGGAAAACAAAATGAATAATATCCATTTGTAAATAATATATGTATGAATATAAATATAAAGAGGGTTAGGATATGCAAAATTTGAATGATGATTGTTAGCGTTAGAGAGGAGGAAGGGAATAGGATCAGGGTTATAGAATAAAGGATTACATTTTATTGATAATATTTTATTTTAAAATGCTTCAATAAAAACAAGTAAAAATTTTAATGGAGAGTATTTAGTACTTGTAATATTGCTGTATACACTGTATTTTCAAAATACCATAAAAATGATGCTACAAAGAATTATTAAGACCTGAGTTTGCAAAATGACCACAGATTTCTAAGAGATTTTAGAAAAAAGGTTAGGGAAATAATGAGTGTTCATATTTTGCTTGAAGCCCTACGGAATGAGATTTACAGTGGATTTAGGGTGGATTATTTTCTTCAAGTGAATTTTCTGAATTTTACAGTGTCCACATTGTGCATGCAATTCTTTTGCAATCTGTGAAAAAGAAAAAAGAAGAAAAGGAATAAAAAATCTTCAAGAAGTAAAGTCTGAAAATGACCAGACAGTAAAAATTACTTGGATTGTGTCAAGATGGCAGACGAAGCACAAGCGCATTTCTCCTGTCCTACCTCAAATCCCTTTAAATGGCAGGAAAGGCAGGTTTCCGTATATAGAGAATAACATCCGAAGGGCACAGGGGGAAAAGAAAAGGGGAATTCTTGGAAGATGGAAAGCAGATGGGGCAGGGACACTGAGGTGGGGGTGGGGTAGGGGTGGGGAAAACGGGGGCCCTGAACTTGAGAGTGGGGGCAAAGCAGTCGGGGTGGGGAGTTGTGGGCAAGGAAAGGCGGCTCCAGATTTTGGAAAGGGGGTGGGGGCGGGAGATAGAAACTCCTCCCAGACCCAGGGCAGAGGTGGGCTTGAGAGTGGCGGGGGCGGGGAGGGTGGCAGTGTTTGGCAGGAAGGGGAGGCCTCTCTCCTGGCAGGAAGCTGCGCGACGGTGGTAAGAGGGAGGAGACTGCGGCTGCGGCAGCGGCTTCTGGGATCCCGATGTGGCAGAGGGGCCCGTCACCACCAACAAGGAGGTGGAGGGCCCGCGAGCCCGGTGTTGGAGACACTGCTGCCATCCTTTTCTCCTGGCCTGCTGTCCTCCTAGACACGCTCGTCGCCTAAGGATCCTCCCCTCCCAGCTCTTGCAAACTCCGAACTCGTCGCCTGCTGATTCTCTTTCACCACGGGTTCACAGCGGAGGCAGCAGTGAGGTGTCCGATTTGGACACGTGAGGCCTGCGATCCCCGGAATTGGGGAGGTGGGCGCTGGACTAGAGAATCGGAGGATGAGGGTTGGTGGATGCCAGGAGGGAAGATTGGGGTGTGTGCTGGGACAGGAGATGAGGGAGACTGACAAGGGTGATTTGGGGACGGGAGGGTGGGGGTAGGGGGAGCCAAAGAGCACCTGGATGGTATACAAAGGTGGCCCCAGAAAGAGAAATAGATTTGTTCTGGGCACCCAACAGCAAAATGGAGATGACCAGGAAGAGATACGAAGGAGAGGTGAACAACAAGCAGAAGCCATGGGGATGGGAGGCAAAACAGATGAAGAGCAGACGACAATGAGCAGGGGAAAAGGAGACTATGTAAGTGCAAATGGAGAGACAGGGTGGGAGCTAATAAACGGTGAATATCTGTGTCTGGTGTGGGGACCGCAGTATGCTAACAGGATAAGGCATTAGCCAAAGGAGCCTGCTCCCTCATGCTGGGGCCTCAACCACCAAAACCATCACCACTCCAACCCTCCAGCACAGCCAAATAAGTTTGGAGGGAGGACAATGTTGGCAAGCATCGAATAGCATTTTGATAGCCAGCATCCCTGCTGCACACATGAATAACTTGGGCTGTAATACATATACCTGGTGCCCAGGGAATTTGCAATGTAGAGAAAAAAACCTCACACTATAGTACACTAAATGTTTCTCCCTAGCCTCTTCCTCCCCCTGCAGGTATGAAGACCCCTCACAAAAAGGCAGCTGCAGGGCAGCAAACCAGGGAAATTGTCGATGGCCACAAAGGGTCTGAAAGTATGAGGAAGAAAAAGACTTCTCAAAAGAAGCAGAGAGGCAGACCTTCCTCCCAGCCCCTCAGGAAAATCGTGGGCTGCAGAATTTCACACGGATGGAAGGAAGGCAATGAGAGCATCACCCAGTGGAAAGGAACCGTTCTGGATCAGGTGCCTATAAATCCTTCTCTTTATCTGGTGAAATATGATGGAATTGACTGTGTCTACGGACTGGAACTTCACAGAGATGAAAGGATTTTAAAGCTTAAAATCCTTCCTGATAAGGTGCCATTATCTCGACTCAGAGATGTGCACCTTGCAAACACCATAATTGGTAAAGCTGTGGAACATATGTTTGAGGGTGAGCATGGTTCTAAGGATGAATGGAGAGGAATGGTCTTGGTCCAAGCACCTATCATGAAAGCCTGGTTTTATATTACCTATGAGAAAGATCCTGTCTTGTACATGTACCAGCTTCTAGATGATTATAAAGAAGGAGACCTCCGTATCATGCCAGAGTCCGGTGAGTCTCCTCCAGCAGAGAGGGAGCCAGGAGGAGTTGTAGATGGCCTGATAGGTAAACATGTGGAATATACCAAAGAAGATGGCTCCAAACGGATCGGCATGGTCATTCACCAAGTGGAAGCCAAACCCTCTGTGTATTTCATCAAGTTTGATGATGATTTCCATATCTATGTCTATGATTTGGTGAAAAAGTCCTAACTGTTAGGGTAAACTTTGCCACATTTGTGAAAACAAATGTGTACTTTGTAGACATGCAAAATAATGTTACTTTTCAGTGTATTGAAAGCTTTAGGGTCCCTGTTAATCTGACATCTTTGCAAGCATAACTGTTGTTTTCTCCTGAAAAATTCAAATTTATGTGGCCATGACACGCTGTGTGTAAGGAATTTGTCATGTTGAAACGTTTGGGTGTGTTTGGTGGATGGGGCATGAAAGGAAGGAACAGCTGTAAATTCAGGCTGTGAATAAAGATCAGCTAGTATCATAATCAGTGATCTAAAAATGGAATAGGACTTAGCTGGTCTGGTCTAGGGAGGGAGGAGGAGAAGGAACTAGAGATGAGCTGTGGGGGAAGGGAGAAGGGGAGGTGCTGCTTAGCAGGAGGTGGGGAGGGGTCAAAAATGGAGAGGCTCCCTAGCGGGCGGGATGACCTAAGAGGGGGAGGCACACAACTGGGAGGGGGTGAAGAATAACAGAGGGAGAGTGAGATCTTGAGACTTAGAGGAAAACAGACAGAATAAATTGAGTAGAGAGGGACACAAGGACGTTTAGAAGAGATCCAGAGCAAGGGAGAGAAAGATGAAGTTGGCAGAGATCTGGGGACAGGCTAAAAGGATACTCAAATGGAGTTCTATGCATGAGTGAGGGGCCAGAAGGGGAGGGACATCGAGGAAAGAGGAATTCTAAGATGAAAGACTGACAGAGGGAGTGAGAATACAGACAACAAGATATGGGAAGTGTGGTCCATGAGAGATGGGAAGACCCAAGGAAAAATAGGACTTTTGGCAGTATCCAAATTGCCCTCCCTAGCTCTGTGCCCAAAGGAGGTGGCAACAGTCAAAGAAACCAGATGGACTGGAGCTTCCCTAGAAGGACATTTTGACAGGAATGTCTCAAGAGTTAAGCAGGAGCCAAGTTTATACCTAAAAGCCTTTTATATCAGGGAGTTCATGCCACACCCGCTGAGCAGAACCCAAACCCTCAGCCTAAACACACTAACATGGCACTCCATAAGCAGGGGCCTGTGGGCAGCTTCCTCGTATTTTCCAGAGGACCCAAGAGCAGTAAATCTCAGACCTGAAGGTCTTGGTTCCCTTCGCCTACACTGAATAAACGATTCTTGAGGGGAACAGGTCAGTGGGGTGCTCAGAACTTAAGAGATGTGCCACCTTGCATTTGGAAAGCATTTTATCCAGAAAAATGGAAACTTGCTAAACCCAGGTACAGCAGTCTCCTCACTGTTCTTCCTCCTCCTGGACTATACCTGGCCTCCTTACAGAGGAGGGGCATCAGAGGATTGAGCTTAATGTTTCTCTCCCGGGTGTGGGGAATACTTGACTGTCCATGCTTCTCTCAGCAGTTGCCTGAAATCACAGGTGACTTCACCCAATGCTTCACCAGATGGAGGTCTGCTGCCTCCAGAAGCCCCATTCTGGTTATATCCCAACAAAGCCATTGGCTACTGGCATTTCACAGGTACCTCCTGACCAGTCTTGCCCACTTCATGCACACGGGGAGCTGTGATGGAAATTTGTGCAGCTCTATTTCCTGGTGAGATAGATGGCATGCGCAGTTGGGCAGGGAGTTGTGACTTTGTATAACTAAGTCCTCCGACTGTATGGTACCACATAGGTGGTTGGTGGGGAGAGGGTGTGGTAACCCCCAATAAGTTCCCTCAGAGATACAATGTCCCAACACATGGGTCTTTGTCCTTCTCTCCTTCTTTCCTTTCCCCGGTCCAGCTGTGGAAGTTTCCTTCAAAACCCTCTCTCTGGTTTTCCCACTCCACACTTCACTGAAATATACCCCTACCCTCAAAGAAACAGTTCTGGTGACTACCCACTGCCCAGGTTTCCTTAACTCCAGGCATAGCAGGGAGGTGGGGAGGCAGGGAGCTTCCAGGAGTTGATAGAAGTTGGTAATTCCAGTTCATTCTCTCCACCCAACACAGCCTGAAACTGTTTGTCTCAAGAATTACACAAGGCAAGCCCACCTCACCAGAACAGGGATAAGTTTTCTTTCATACAGCACATAATTCAACCTAGCAAACACCTGCAGGCCACTCATGGGCCAATTTCAGCCCGCTGTCATATTTTGCTTGATCATCATGTTTTTATCATTCTCCATTTTAAAATTAGCTACTTAGACATTTGGGGGATTTCACATTTCAAAAATCCACATTTCTGGCTTACCTGAAAAAATAAAAACAAAATCAATAGACCAAGGATTAGGGCCCACATTCCAATAAGGATACAAGCAGCTGGCTCTGAGGAAGGGCTCAGCCATTTTAGACTCAGAATGCTCTCTCAGTGGGGCCACACCCCAAGTTGGCCTTCTTCGCTCTAATAAAATGCCCAGTTGTCTCCTGGAAGCACTTGCATTGGTAGTTTTGGGGCTAGACCCAGGGAAAACTGCCTAACCCCACTTTGGCTTACTTTAACCCCATTTGCTTTTTAATTTATTTGCTCTATCTTCATCTCACCAATACTTAGTTCAGGTGGTCTCTCTGCCAGGCAGTGTTCTAGACACAGGTCCTTATGATATGGTTATAAACAAAAGAAACAAATAAATAATCTTATCTTCATGGAACTTTCATATTAGTGTGGCAGACAGACAGTATCCAAGAGACAATAAGTAAAATATAAAGTAGTTTCAAAGTGATAAGTGTTAAGAAGGAAAAAATGAACAGGGGGACTGAAATTCCAGGGAGGAGGTTGAAGAGATGGCCTCACTGAGAGCCTGGATTTTGCGTAAAGACCTGAAGGCAGTGAGAGAGCTGACCCTGTGGCTGTCTGGGGAATGAGGATTCCAATTAGCAGGGACAGCACGTGCTGAGGTCCCAAGGCAGAGGTAGGCCTGGCATGTTCAAGGAACACTGAGGATACCAGCATGGCTGGAGCTGAGTTAGCAAGGTAGAGAATATCAGGAAGTGAGTTCAGAGAGGTGATGTGGATCTGGGAGAAGCAGATAGCTTGGAGCCTTGGAGGGTCTATAATGGAATTTGACTTTTACAGTGAGTGTGGGGAGGAGTCATTCGAGTATTTTCAGCAGAGGCTGGATATGATTTGTTTTATATTTTTCACAGGATCATTCTGGAAAGTCTGGAGTGTTATCTGTTTGTGGTCAAGTTTGGGAAAAGGAAGATAAAATATACCAATGAAACAGAGTAGAGACCTAAAAATAGATTTACATATAGGAAACTTATGTCATAATAGAGGTGATATTTCAGATGAATGATGAAAAGACATTTTATTCAATAAATGGTGCTCCATTAATCTGTTTCCCATATGGCAAAAAAATAAGCATAAATCCCTTCAACGCATCCTACACACAAAAGGAAAATGGAAAAATGTTAATGCTTAAATTTAGAAGGTAATACTTATAAAAATTTTAGTATAAGATGAAAGTGAGTGTTTTTTTCCCTATGTAAATGGGAAAGATTTATTTTACAGGCAAAATATGCGCAAGTAATGAAGGGAAAGTGTGATATGTTTATTTTAAAATATGCAAGCCCCAAATATCAAAAATCATCATATACCAAGTGGAGTCAATGTGATAAGGTTACAAACTGTGATAGTCAAAATGAATTAAAGAAAAATATATTCAGTGAGAAAATAATAGAGTCCATAGAACACTGGGTAAATATATGAATAGGGAATTCAAATAGATCACAGTCAACAAATATACATTACCTTGATCTGCTGCTCATTACCTTAATCTTGTCCATAATATGTCATCTTCTAACATACTACATAGTTTACTTAGTTAATGTGTTTATTGTTTCCCTACCAGAATGTAAACCCTGAAAGTGCATGAGTTTTCTTCCTTAGAATAGTATCTGGCATAACGTAAGTGTTTAATAAACATTTGTTAACTATATGAATCTCATCAGTAACTAGGGAAATGAAAATTAAAGTAACATGATCTCACACACATTAGATCAGCTACACATGTGAAGTTTGAAAATACATATTGACCAGTTAAACAAGTGGGAGATCCTATACACTCTAGGTGAGCATTTGTCAGAGAGAAATTTGCCATTATCTAGTGATAGCCTAGATAGAAGCTGGCATATTTCCAGCAATTTCATGTTTATATATTGTTGGAAGGCAATTCTGTGTGTGTCTCACATGTTACTGTACATATGGCAAGTAAAACACTGAGAATTCTTTCTTTTGAGGTGTCTTTTGAAAGATGTTTGAGCGGTGAACAGCTTTGGAAGATAGACATAGTATCTCTCTCTCTGAAGTAAAAAGCAGGATTGCTTAGAGTCTTTGGAAGATAGTGATTTCCTCTGGGACAAAGGGCAGGAATGCTTACTCCAATATAATAAAGATAATGTCTCTTTCAAGAGCAAAGGAAAGGGATGCTTACTGCTCCATATAAAAGTTTGAGGTTCCCAAACTGATGTTTCCTCCTTTGTAATTCAACTTACCTTATATGTATGTGTCATGTAACCATTCTTCATAACTCTGTAGGAAGTGGGACTCAGGCTTATAGGGTAAAAACACTGATATTCAGGCTATTTTTATTACTGTGAATAATAAACTATCCTTTGTCTCTGACCAAAAGTCTCATATGTTCTACTGGCACCCAAGAAACTGTGGCTGGTAACTTGTTAGCTCACAAATATGGTAAAATTTCATAATCTTCAATCTTCTTGATACTTGTAGCGATGAGGATAAAAGCTGACAGAGACATGGCTTTCTGTAAGAGGAAGAATGAGGACCTCACGAGCCAGTTAATGGAATTTGAGGGTAATTTATGAGAATTGATGGTGAATGTACAAATCAATTATGCATAAATAGTCCTTAATCTTTTAATGAGGTGGAATTGGGGAAGTAGTTGCAGGATGAGAGCTGAGGGCTCCCTGTCCCCAATGAGGTCAAAGGTCATATGCACCTGTCTGAGTATGATGGGAAATTTTGGCAAAGGGAAAGTGTCAAACTTCTGTGGGCCTGTTAGATATGGATGCTCAAGTCACTATTTTACCCAGATCGCTGGAAGAAAATGGCATAAAAATGAGCTAATGGGGATTGGGCTGGTGGGAAAGGAAGGTGGGAAAAGGAAGCCAGTATGACCTTCTGAGTGAAACCTTTTGGGCCAATTCAGTGCACTCTAGTTGTTACCTCTAATCTGAATATATAGTGGGAACAGATATTTGTATTTCTCTGCCCCATAAGTGCCAGATGAAATTCAGCCACATGTAGAGGAGTATTAGTAAGGTGCATAAATCATTCTCCCACCAACCTCCCTGTTCCCTTCTGGGTGCAGAGAATCCCAAGAGGAAAAAAAATCACAGTCCAGATTTAAAGAATTGAAGGAAGCTTAGGTGGTAAGAAGTTCAAGGACAGCCATGTGCAAAAAAGCTGCAGCCTTAGAGAGGGTTATTGTCAAATTCACTTGTTTCTGCTATACTCTCAGCTGTTGCAGACAATGTGACTGTAGTTGAATCCATTACACAGACTAATGGTACATGGTACACTTTTAAATGTTGACAACACCTTCTTTCCCGTACTACTGACATCTGAGGATCAAGATCTTTTAGCATTCACATGAAAAGGTCTCCAATATATGTTTCTTGTACTTCTTCAGGGTTACTTAAACTCCACTGATGTTTGCCAAACTTGGATAGGTCAGAATTTAGAACAAGTGCTTCTACACTCTGATTTCCAAACTTTTCACTATATACTTGATATCCTGATGGTTGATAGTCAGAAGCCTTAGTTTCAACTGCCCAGGCCAGAAAGAGTGGCTGAAAATCCCCAACAAAATTCAAGAGTCTGCTTACTAAGTAATGTTTCTCAGTAGTATGTGGGCAGATTTATAATATTCAGTCCTTCAAACAGTCAAAGAAAACTTGCCTTTTTAAACCCCCTCCCCACCAAAAAGGAAGCTCAGCAGCTAACTGGATACTCTGGATATTGAAAACTGTGATTACTTGGACATCGTATTTGGTTCTTTATATCAGGTACTCACAAATTAGCATCTTTAATTGTGGCCCAAAACAACATTCTGCTGTGGATATTGTCCAACAACCTGTGTCATACTCTCTACCTTTGGGGCCCCACAACTATAATGACCCCTTTGAGATTTAAGTCTCTGGGACTGATGACTATCCAATTGGAATCAATAACAAAGGGAAGCAACATCTGCCTGTTTGCAGATAGCCAACATTAATAAAATTTTTAAAACATTCAAGACAATGATGTCTTTTTTGTAGATATAACCATATACTAAAAGCATAATAACATATGAAAAACATATGAATGAAAATAATTGACCTAGAAAAGGGCCCTCACCAGAATCCAACCATGCTGAGTTCCATGCTCAGTTTCTTGGACTTCCAGCCTGCAAAACTGTAAGAAATAAGTTTCTGGTGCTTATATGACACACACTTTATGGTATTTTGTTATAGCAACCTAAATTGACTAAGATATATAATATATACTTACAATAGAATATTACTCAGTAAGAAAATGGAATAAAGTTCTAATAGATGCTACAATGATGATGAACCATAAAAAAGCTGTGCTAAGTGAAAAAAGCCAGACAGTAAAGGACAAATACTATATGACTTCATTTGTAAGGATTATCTGAATAGGCAAATTCAGAGAGACAGTAAGTTAACAATGATTAAAAGACAAATTTTATGTTCTATAAATTTTATCACAATAAAAGGAGGTTAATAGTAAAGGCATCCATGAAATGGCAAAGTAAGCACCTCCAAAAGTTTGCCTGTATATAAAGGCAATATCAGAAAAAGTTATCAGAATCAACATTTTGAGAGCTCTGGAAATTAATCAAAGGCTTGCAGCAACCCAGGGAATATTTTGTTAAGAAAAATAAATGAATCTCAGTAAGAACAGTGAGCTTCATGGTATTATAAATTATCCCAATCTAATCTCCCAGTTTCCAGTCCTCAGTACCTTGAACAATAACAGGCCACATTCTGAGTATTGGAAAGAGCAGAATGAGGCTGGAGCTTCCCCCCAAAAGACATAATTTGACTTGTTTGGTGGTTCCATTGAAGATGTCAATCAAAAGACTTGTTTTTATTCTACCTCACTCAAACTTATCCAATACTAATAGCTTCTGGGGAGGCGGGGAGAGCATTTGTTCAATGTTTTAAGAGCACAACTGCCTGAGTCAATGGATAACAGTTTGAGGCAAACAGTAGACTAAATAAAATAAATGAGGAATGAAGTGTCCTTAGGGGCTTTGAAAATCTCTGACATATTCCTGGGGATATGGAAAGCCACCTTCATGTGTAGGGCTTTGTGCATAATCAGGAAAGACATTATTCCCCTAAACTCTCATTTATGGTGGACATTTAGGCTCTCTGAAAGCAGTAAGTGAAGGCTAATGCAAAGTGGTAAACTACCTGGTTCTATATATGCCAACATACACAAAGTGACTGGAAGACTTATTGGTAACAAGTGATTAAAGTTTAATCAGATTATTTGTTGACAGATTACTTGTTGACTGCTAAGCTCATTGAATTTGAGACCTCAATAGACATACATGAAAAAGTACAAATATTACAGAATTAGTTCAGAAAAGTCATGAAACAAACAACAACTATTATAACGAACAGCAATAAAACAAACCTTGGGGATGGGGGGAGAAACATAATTCTAACATTGCCATATTATGTTATTTTAAATGTCCAGTTCTCAAACAAAAATACAAAGCATGTAAGAAATAAGAAGGTATATACCATATACAAGAAAAAGAGCAATCGGTATAAACTGTCCCTGAGGAAGGGCAAAGATTGGACTTAAAGACATAAATCAGCTATTTTTAAAATATTCATAGGAGGACACTGGCCAAGATGGTGGAGTATAAAGACCCTGAGTTCACCTCCTCTCACAAACCCACCAAAATCACAAATATTTGCAGAACAACCATGAATGAAAAAGACTGGAACCTACCAGAGAAGATATTCTACAAGTAAAAACATAAAGAAGGAAGCAAAAGGAGACAGGTAGGAGGGGTGGACTTGCAATATAATCAAGTCCACACCCCTGGGTGGGTGACCTACAAAATGAAGAATAGTTATATTGCAGAGGTTCTCCCACAGGATGAGAGTTCTAAGCCTCATGGCAGGTTCCCCAGCCCAGGGCATCCTGCACCAGGAAGACAAGCCCACAGAGCAGGCCAGTGGGGCTTAATTTCAGGAATCACACAGGAATAGGAGAAATAGAGACTTTACTCTTAAAGGGTACACACAAACCTCAAATACACCAAGACTCAGGGCAAAAGCAGTAATTTGATAAGAGCCTGGGCCAGACCTACCTGCTGGTATTGGAGAGTCTCCTGGAGAGGCAGGAGGAGAGGGTAGCTCTGGCATACCCTGGGGACATAGACACTGGTGTAGTCATATTTGGGAACATTCTACCACATGAAAACTGCTGCTAGATGCTGCCACTTTGGGATCCTGCCTCTAGCTCATTAGCCCCAAGACCTGGCCCCACCCAACAGCCTGTAAGTGCCAGTGCTGGGACACCTCAGGCCACCCAACTAAAAGGGCAAGAACACAGTCCAAACCATCAGC
Organism: Aethalodelphis obliquidens; assembly: GCF_003676395.1. Taxonomy (NCBI): domain Eukaryota; kingdom Metazoa; phylum Chordata; class Mammalia; order Artiodactyla; family Delphinidae; genus Aethalodelphis; species Aethalodelphis obliquidens. The sequence continues at coordinate 2,939,294 of NW_020838052.1, read as the reverse complement.
AGACAGGCTTCCTAAAGAATTACTGGGCCCACAGCTGCCTCTAGACACATCCCTAGGCATAGCCATGCCCACCAGAGGATCAAGACCCAGCTCCACTAACCAGTGGGCAGACAACATCCCTGCCCTCCAGGAACCCTGCATGAGCCCCTAGAACAGCCTCACTGACCAGGGGGCAGATTCCAGATGCAAGAAAACCATGATACGGCAGCCTACAAACCCAGGGCGCCCACAGAGGCCAGACCTACCCTGGGACCAGGTGGACCTTGGCACTGACACTAGCAGTCCAACACAAGCTTGAGGACACCCCAGACAACATACCTAACGATGTTAGGAACCACCCCCAATACCAGCTATCTGAAACAAGCTCTGGGATTCCTAGGTCCTGCAGCCAGACTCCAGGATGAGCTCTGTGTGCCAGTAGTCCAGCACTAACCCAAGGATGTGACTTTACCTGCCAGTGGGCAGACAACAACCCTGGAGTCTTCAGAACACAGAATCCACACACCAAGGAGCCAGCACTAGCACAAGAACTCCCTAGGGTTCTGCAGAAAGCCTCCTCAAGATCAGGCTCTGAAACAGCAGCTAGCAGCAACAACATAAGGCAAGGCCTGGCAACCAATCAGGTTAGGGGCCAACCAAGCCTTCTGGACTGTGCAGACAGTAAGCCTGCCACAACAGAGGGACCTATGCAGCCCTCTTACAGGGGACACTTTGAGCATATAGGTGAGTGACAAGAGGGGAAGTAAACTGCTGGGGTGCATAGGACATCTCCTAAACAGGCAATTTCTCCAAAGTCAAAAAACATAACTAACACACCACATACTTAAAAATACAAATAGTAACTTAGACAAAAAGAAGTGCAGAGTACTATGTTCTACATGAAGGAATAAGAAAACAAACCCAGAAGAAAAACTAACTGAAGTGCAGATAGACAATCTACCTGGGAAAGAGTTCAGGGTAGTGATCAGAAAGATGATCAAAGAACTCAGGAGAAGGCTGGATGCACAGAGCAAGAAGTTAGAAGTTTTTAACAAAGACAAAATATAAAGAACAACCAAACAGAGATGAAGAATACAGTAACCAAATGAAAAATACACTAGAAGGAATCAGAAAAAAAGAAGAAAAGAATGAAAAGAAATTACGGGCATGTTAAGAGACTTCTGGAAAAACATCAAGTGCACTAATATTTTCATTATAGGGGTCCCAGAAAGAAAAGAGAGAGAGAAAGAGCCTGAGAAGATATTTGAAGACATACTAGCTGGAAACCTCCCTAACCTGGAAAAGGAAAGAGTAACTCAAATCCAGGAAGCTCAGGGAGTCCCAGACAGGTTTGAACTAAGTGGAAAAAACCAAGACACATTATAATTGAAATGACAAAAGTGAAAGTCAAAGAGAGAATATTAAAAACATCAAGGATAAAGAAACAAATAATATACAAGGGAGACAAGAAGCCTCAGATCAACTCTGATGTCGCAAATGGACATACTTCCCTGCTAGCAACATTTCCAAAAAGCTTAACAGTTCATCAGTCCTCTGATTTTAAAGGAAAGGCATAAGGGAGCAAAAACAATAGGGCTGTGTGAGGCTTGGAAATAGCAAATGATGTATAAAAGATGCTCAACCAGCGACAGCTGTGTTTCCAATATGCAGAGCCACAGACTGAAAACCCCATGACATGCTTAATGTTGAGAGTGAAAATGGTACCCTCGCACACACAGTCTTGAATCCAGACCATGTTACAGTAAGTGACAACCCAGTAGTTCTTGGAACTCTGAAATAGCTGTGCTGCTGATGGGGTCTTGGTGCTCCAGCCTGGTGTCAGGGAGAGCCAAGTTAAGGACTTTGGACCACCAGAGACCTCCCAGCCCCACATAACGACAATCGGTGAGAGCTCTCCCAGAGATCTCCACGTCAAACAAGACACAGCTCCACCCAGCAGCCAGCAAGGTCCAGCACTGGATGCCCCATGCCAAACAACTAACAAGACAGGAACATAACCCTACCAATTAGCAGAGAGATTGCCCACTACCTACATATTATGCTGCAATACTATGTTTGCAGGCACCCCAAAACACACCACAAGACATAAAACTGCCCACTAGAAAGACAAGATCCAGCCCCACCCACCAGAACAAAGACACCATTGCCCTCCACAAAGAAGCCTATACCACAAGCCACTGGACCAACCTTACCCACTGGGGGCAGACACCTAAAACAAGGGAAACTACGAACCTGCAGATTTTGAAAAGGAGACCACAAACACAGTAAGTTAAACAAAATGAGAAGACAGAGATATATGCAGCAGATGAAGGAGCAAGGTAAAAACCCACCACACCAAACAAATGAAGAGAAAATAGGCATTTTACCTGAATAAGAATTCAGACTACTGATAATAAAGATGATCCAAAATATTGGAAATAAAATGGAGTAAACAAAAGAAATGTTTAACAAGGAACTAGAAGAACTAAAGAGCAAACAAACAATGATGAACAACACAATAAATGAAATTAAAAATGATCTAGAAGGAATCAATAGCAGAATAACTGAAGCAGAAGAATGGATAAGTGACTTGGAAGATAAAATAGTGGAAATAACTACTGCAGACCAGAATAAAGAAAACAGAATGAAAAGAATTGAGGACAGTCTCAGAGACCACTGGGGTAACATTAAATGCAACAACATTCGAATGATAGGGGTCCCAGAAGAAGAAGAGAAAAAGAAAGGGACTGAGAAAATATTTGAAGAGATTATAGTTGAAAACTTCCCTAATAAGGGAAAGGAAATATTCAGTCAAGTCAGGAAGAGCAGAGAGGCACATACAGGATATATCCAAGGAGAAACATGCCAAACCACATATTAATCAAACTATCAAAAATTAAATACAAAGAAAAAATATTAAAATCAACAACGGAAAAGCAACAAATAACATAAAAGGGAACCCACATAAGGTTAACAGCTGAACATTCAGCAGAAACTCTGCAAGCCAGAAGGCAGTGGCAGGACATATTTAAAGTGATGAAAGGGAAAAAACTACAACTAAGATTACCCTACCCAGCAAAGATCTCATTCAGATTCAATGCAGAAATTAAAATTTTACAAATAAGCAAACATCAAGGGAATTCAGCACCACAAAACAGCTTTACAAAAAAATGCTAAAGGGACTGCTGTAGGCAGGAAACCCAAGAGAAGGAGGAGACCTACAATGACAAACACAAAACAATTAACAAAATCATAATATGAACACACATATCGATAACTACCTTAAATGTAAATGGATTAAATGCTCCAACCAACAGACATAGACTTGCTGAATGGATACAAAAAAAAAAAAAAACACCCATATATATGTTGTCTACAAGAGACCCACTTCAGACCTAGGGACAGATGCAGACTGAAAGTGATGGGATGGGAAAAGATATTCCATGCAAGTGGAAATCAGAAGAAAACTGGAGTACCTATTCTCATGTCAGACAAAATAGACTTTAAAATAAAGACTATTACAAGACACAAAGAAAGACACTACATAATGATCAAGGGATTATCCAAGAAGAAGATAAAACAATTGTAAATGTATATGCACTCAACATAGGAGCACCTCAATACATAAGGCAAATGCTAACAGTCATAAAGGGGGAAATCAACAGTAACACAAAAATAGTATGGAACTTTAACACCCAACTATCACCAATGGACAGATCATCCCAACTAAAAATAAATAAGGAAACAAACTTTAAACAACACATTAAACAAGATGGACTTAATTGATTTTTATAGTACATTCCATTCAAAAACAAAAGAATACACACTTTCTTCTCAAGTGCTCATGGAACATTCTCCAGCATAGATCATATCATGGGTAACAAATCAAGACTCCATAAATTTAAGAAAATTAAAATTGTATCAAGTATATTTTCTGACCACAATGCTTTGAAACCAGATATAAATTAGAGGCAAAAAAACCTGTAAAAAATACACATACATGGAGGCCAAACAACACACTAAAAAATAAGCAAGAGATCGCTGAAGAAATCAAATATGAAATCAAAAAATACCTAGAATCAAACGACAATGAAAACAGGAGGGCCCAAAACCAATGTGATGCAGCAAAAGCAGTTTGTTTTTTTCTTAAACATCTTTATTGGACTATAATTGCATTACAATGGTGTGTTAGTTTCTCCTTTATAACAAAGTAAATCCATTATACATATACATATACCCCATATCTTTCCCCTCTTGCGTCTCCCTCCCTTCCACCATCCCTATCCCACCTCTCTAGGTGGTCACAAAGCACCGAGCTGATCTACCTATGCTATGCAGCTGCTTCCCACTAGCGATCTATTTTACATTTGGTAGTGTATATATACCCATGCCACTCTCTCACTTTGTCCCAGCTTACCCTTCCCACTAACTGTGTGCTCAAATCCATTCTGTAGTAGGTCTCCATCTTTATTCCCGTCTTGCCCCTAGGTTCTTCATGACAATTTCTTTTTTTTATTATTTTTTTACTTTCCATATATATGAGTTAGAATATGGTATTTGTTTTTCTCTTTCTGACTTACTTCACTCTGTACGACAGACTCTAGGTCCATCCACGTCACTACAAATAACTCAGTTTTGTTTCTTTTCATGGCTCAGTAATATTGCATTGTATATATGTGCCAAATCTTCTTTATTCATTCATCTGTCAAAGGACAGTTAGGTTTTTTCCATGTCCTGATTCCTGTAAACAGAGCTGTAATGAATATTGTGGTACATGACTCTTTTTGAATTATGGTTTCTCGGGGTATATGCCCAGTAGTGGAATCGCTAGGTAATACGGTAGTTATATTTGTAGTTTTTTAAGGAATCTCCATACTGTTGTCCATAGTGGCTGTATCAAATTATATTCCCACCAGACATGCAAGAGAGTTCCCTTTTATCCACTCCGTAACCAGCATTTATTGTTTGTAGATATTTTGATGATGGCCATTCTGACAGGTGTGAGATGATATCTCATTGCAGTTGTGAGTTACATTACTCTAATGATTAATGATGTTAAGCATTCTTTCATGAGTTTGTTGGCAATCTGTATATCTTAGGAGAAATGTCTATTTACGTATTCTGCCCACTTTTGGATTGGCTTGTTTGTTCTTTTGATAATGAGCGGCATGTGCTGCTTGTAAATTTTGGAGATTACTCCTTTGTCAGTTGCTTCATTTGCAAATATTTTCTCCCATACTTAGGGTTGTCCATTCCTCTTATTTATGGTTTCCTTTGCTGTGCAAAAGCTTTCAACTTTGATTAGGTCCCAATTGTTGACTTTGCCTTTATTCAAATTTTTCTAGGAGGTGGGTCAAAAAGGATCTTGCTGTGATTTATATCATAGAGTGTTCTGCCTATGTTTTCCTCTAAAAGTTCTATAGTATCTGGACTTACATTTAGGTCTTTAATCCATTTTTTTTACATCTTTATTGGAGTATAATTGCTTTACAATGGTACGTTAGTTTCTGCTTTATAACAAAGTGAATCAGTTATACATATACATATGTTCCCATATCTCTTCCCTCTTGCGTCTCCCTCCCTCCCACACTCCCTATCCCACCTCTCTAGGTGGTCACAAAGCACCGAGCTGATCTCTCTGTGCTATGAGGCTGCTTCCCACTAACTATCTATTTTATGTTTGGCAGTGTATATATGTCCATACCACTCTCTCACTTGGTCACAGCTTACACATCCCCCTCCCCATATCCTTAAGTCCACTCTCTAGTAGGTCTGTGTCTTTATTCCTATCTTACACCAAGGTTTTTCATGACATTTTTTTCTTAAATTCCATATATATGTGTTAGCATACAGTATTTGCCTTTCTCTTTCTGACTTCACTCTGTATGACAGACGCTATGTCCATTCACCTCACTACAAATAGCTCAATTTCGTTTCTTTTAATGGCTGAGTAATATTCCATTGTGTATATGTGCCACATCTTCTTTATCCATTCATCCGATGATGGACACTTAGGTTGCTTCCATCTCCTGGCTATTGTAAATAGAGCTGCAATGAACATTTTGGTACATGACTCTTCTAGAATTATGGTTTCCTCAGGGTATATGTCCAATAGTGGGATTGCTGGGTCATATGGTAGTTCTATTTGTAGTTTTTTAAGGAACCTCCATACTGTTCTCCATAGTGCCTGAACCAATTCACATTCCCACCAGCAGTGCAAGAGTGTTCCCTTTTCTCCACACCCACTCTAGCATTTATTGTTTCTAGATTTTTTGATGATGGCCATTCTGACTGGTGTGAGATGATATCTCACTGTAGTTTTGATTTGCATTTCTCTAATGATTAATGATGTTGAGCATTCTTTCATGTGTTTGCTGGCAATCTGTATATCTTCTTTGGAGAAATGTCTATTTGAGTGTTCTGCCGTAATTGGATTGGATTGTTGGGTTTTTTTTGTTATTGAGTTGCATGAGCTGCTTGTAAATCGTAGAGATTAATCCTTTGTCAGTTGCTTCATTTGCTAATATTTTCTCCCATTCTGAGGGTTTTCTTTTGGTCTTGTTTATGATTTCCTTTGCTGAGCAAAAGCCTTTAAGTTTCACTAGGTCCATTTGTTTATTTCTGTTTTTATTTCCATTTCTCTAGGAGGTGGGTCAAAATGGATCTTGCTGTGATATATGTCATAGAGTGTTCTGCCAATGTTTTCCTCTAAAAGTTTGATAGTTTTTGGCCTTACATTTAGGTCTTTAGCCCATTTTGAGCTTTTTTCTGTATATGGTGTTAGGGAGTGTTCTAATCTCATACTTTTACATGTACATGTCCAGTGTTCCCAGCACCAATTATTGAAAAGGCTGTCCTTTCTCCACTGTACTTTCCTGCCTCTTTTATCAAAGATAAGGCGACCACATGTGCGTGGGTATATCTCTCGGCTCTCTATCCTGTTCTACTGACCTATATTTCTGCTTTTGTGCCAGTACCAAACTGTCTTCATTACTGTAACTTTGTGGTATAATCTGAAGTCAGGGAGCCTGATTCTTCCAGCTCTGTGTTTCGGTCTCCAGATTGCCTTGGCTATTCGGAGTCTTTTTGTTTCCATACAAATTGTGAAAATATTTGTTCTAGTTCTGTGAAAAATGGCAGTGGCAGTTTGATAGGGATTGCATTCAATATGCAGATTGCTTTCGGTAGTAGAGTCATTTTCACAATGTTGATTCTTCCAATCCAAGAACATGGTAAATCTCTCCATCTATTTGTATCATCTTAGTTCTTTCATCAGTGTCTTATAATTTTCTGTATAGAGGTCTTTTTTCTTCTTAAGTAGGTTTATTCCAAGATATTTTATTATTTTTGTTGCAATGGTAAATGGGAGTGTTTTTTTAAATCATTATTACAGTATAATTGCTTTACAATTGTGTGTTAGTTTCTGCTTTATAACAAAGTGAATCAGTTATATATATACATATGTTCCCATATCTCTTCTTTCTTGCGTCTCCTTCCCTCCAACTCTACCTATGCAACCCCTCTAGGTGGTCACAAAGCACTGAGCTGATCTCCCTGTGCTATGCGGCTGCTTCTCATAGCTATCTACCGTACGTTTGGTGATGCATATATGTCAAAGCCTCTCTCTCGCTTTGTGCAGCTTACTCTTCCCCCTCCTCATATACTCAAGTCCATTCTCTAGTAGGTCTCTGTCTTTATTCCTGTCTTACACTTAGGTTCTTCATGACAGTTTTATCTTAAATTCCATACATATGTGTTTGCATTCTTCATTTGTCTTTCTCTTTCTGACTTACTTCACTCTGTATGACAGACTTTTGGTCTATGCACCACATTACAAACAGCTCAATTTCGTTTATTTTAATGGCTGAGTAATATTCCATTGTATATATGTGCCACACTTCTTTATCCATTCATCCAATGATGGACACTTTGGTTGTTTCCATCTCCTGCCTATTGTAAATAGAGCTGCAATGAATATTTTGGTACATGACTCCTTTTGAATTATGGTTTTCTCAGGGCATATGCCCAGTAGTGGGATTGCTGGGTCATAGGGTCTTTCTATTTGTAGTTTTTTAAGGAACCTCCATACTGGTCTCCATAGTGCCTGAACCAATTCACTTTCCCACCAGCAGTGCAAGAGTGTTCCCTTTTCTCCACATCCTCTCCAGATTTATTGTTTCTAGATTTTTTGATGATGGCCATTCTGACTGGTGTGATATGATATCTCATTGTAGTTTTGGTTTGCATTTCTCTAATGATTAATGACGTTGAGCATTATTTCATGTGTTTGTTGGCAGTCCATATATCTTCTTTGCAGAAATGTCTATTTAGGTCTTCTGCACATTTTTGTATTGGGTTGTTTGTTTCTTTGTTATTGAGCTGCATGGGCTGCTTATAAATTTGGACATTAATCCATTTTCAGTTGCTTTATTTGCAAAAATTTCTTCCATTCCGAAGGTTGTCTTTTGCTCTCGTTTATGGTTTCCTTTTCTGTGCAAAAGGTTTGAAGCTTCATTAGGTCCCATTTGTTTATTTTTGTTTTTATATCCATTTCTCTAGGAGGTGGGTCAGAAAGGATCTTGCTGTGATTTATGTCATAGAGTGTTCTGCCTATGATTTCCTCTAAGACTTTGATAGTTTCTGGCCTTACATTTAGGTCGTTAATCCATTTTGAGCTTATTTTTGTGTATGGTGTTACGGAGTGATCTAATCTCATACTTTTACATGTACGTGTCCACTTTTCCCAGCACCACTTATTGAAGAAGCTGTCCTTTCTCCACTGTACATTCCTGCCTCCTTTATCAAAGATAAGGTGACCATATGTGCGTGGGTTTATCTCTGGCATTTCTATCCTGTTCCATTGATCTATCTTTCTGTTTTTGTTCCAGTACCATACTGTCATGATTACTGTAGCTTTGCAGTATAATCTGAAGCCAGGGAGCCTGAATCCTCCAGCTCCGTTATTTGTTCTCAAGATTGCATTGGCTATTCAACATCTTTGTGTTTCCATACAAATTGTGACATTTTTTGTTCTAGTTCTGTGAAAAATGCCAGAGGAAGTTTGATATGGATTGCACTGAATCTGTAGATTGCTTTGGGTGGTACAGTATTTTTCACAATGTTGATTCTTCCAATGCAAGAACATGGTATGTCTCTCCATCTATTTCTCTCATCAGTGTCTTATAATTCTCTGCATATGGGTCTTTTGTCTCCCTAGGTAGGTTTATTCCTAGATATTTTATTCTTCTTGTTGCAATGATAAATGAGAGTGTTTTCTTGATTTCACTTTCAGATTTTTCATCATTAATATATATGAATGCCACATATTTCTGTGCATTAATTTTGTATCCTGCTACTTTACCACATTAATTGATCGGCTCTAGTAGTTTACTGGTAGCATCTTTAGGATTCTCTCTGTATATTATCATGTCATCTGCAAACAGTGACAGCTTTACTTCTTTTTTTCCTATTTGGATTCCTTTTATTTCTTTTTCTCCTCTGATTGCTGTGGCTAAAACTTTCAAAACTATGTTGAATAAAAGTGGTGAGAGGGGCAACCTTGTCTTGTTCCTGATCTTAGTGGAAATGCTTCGAGTTTTTCACCATTGAGGATAATGTTGGCTGTGGGTTTGTCATATATGGCCTTTAATATGTTGAGGAACGTTCCCTCTATGCCTACTTTCTGCAGGGTTTTTATCATAAATGGGTGTTGAATTTTGTCATATCCAGGGTATTTGTTTTACATTGTTTTTAACTATGAACCATTTATATGTCATTGATTTGGGACACATAGGTTAAATAGATACAAACACAATTTTTAAATTATTCAATATCTAACAATATTCTTTAAAACTGAAGTAATAAAGCCCACGGGTATATTCCTTTCTTCAATTAGAAAAATATTTAAAGTGATTAATAAAAAAAAAAAAAAAAAAAAAGCTTTCTCTGCATCTATTGAGATATCAAATGGTTTTTCTCTTTAATTTGTTCATATGATTTATCACATTGATTGATTTGCGTATATTGAAGAATCCTTGAATTCCTGGAATAAACCCCACTTGCTCATGGTGTATGATCCTTTTAATGTGCTGTTGGATTCTGTTTGCTAGTATTTTGTTGAGGATTTTTGCATCTATGTTCATCAGTGATATTGGTCTGTAGTTTTCTTTCTTTGTGACATCCTTGTCTGGTTTTGGTATCAAGGTGATGGTGGCCTCGTAGAACGAGTTTGGGAGTGCTCCTCCCTCTGCTATGTTATGAAAGAGTTTGAGAAGGATACGTGTTAGCTCTTCTCTAAATGTTTGACAGAATTCGCCTGTGAAGCCATCTGGTCCTAGGATTTTGTTGGTTGGAAGATTTTTAATCACAGTTTCAATTTCAGTGCTTGTGATTCATCTGTTCATATTTTCTATTTCTTTCTGATTCAGTCTTGGCAGGTTGTGCATTTCTACGAATTTGTCCATTTCTTCCAGGTTGTCTATTTTATTTGAATAGAGTTGCTTGTAGTAATCTCTCATGATCTTTTGTATTTCTGCTGTGTCAGTTGTTACTTCTCCTTTTTCAATTCTATTTCTATTGATTTGAGTCTTCTCCCTTCTTTTCTTGGTGAGTCTGGCTAATAGTTTATCAATTCTGTTTATCTTCTCAAAGAACCATCTTTTAGTTTTATTAATCTTTGCTATCCTTTCCTTCATTTCTTTTTTTTTTTGAAATTTATTTTTTTAACATCTTTATTGGGATATAATTGCTTTACAATGTTGTGTTAGATTCTGCTTTATAACAAAGGGAATCAGTTTTACCTATACATACGTTCCCATATCTCTTCCCTCTTGCGTTTCCCTCCCTCCCACCCTCCCTATCCCACCCCTCCAGGCGGTCACAAAGCACCGAGCTGATCTCCCTGTGCTATGCGGCTGCTTCCCACTAGCTATCTACCTTACCTTTGGTACCGTATATATGTCCATGCATCTCTCTCGCTTTGTCACAGCTCACCTTTCCCCCTCCCCATATCCTCAAGATCGTTCTCTAGTAGGTCATTGTCTTTATTCCTGTCTTACACCTAGGTTCTTCAGGACATATTTTTCCGTAATTTCCATATATATGTGTTAGCATATGGTATTTGTCTTTCTCTTTTTGACTTACTTCACTCTGTATGGTAGACTCTAGGTCTATCCACCTCATTACAAACAGCTCAATTTCCTTTCCTTTTTTTTTTTTTTAGCATTTTTATTGGTGTATAATTGCTTTACCATGGTGTGTTAGTTTCTGCTTTATAACAAAGTGAATCAGTTATACATATACATATGTTCCCATATCTCTTCCATCTTGCGTCTCCCTCCCTCGTACGCTCCCTATCCCACCCCTCCAGACGGTCACAAAGCACCGAGTTGATATCCCTGTGCTATGTGGCTGCTTCCCACTAGCTATCTACCTTACGTTTGTTAGTGAATATATGTCCATGCCTCTCTCTTTCTTTGTCACAACTCACCCTTCTCCCTCCCCATATCCTCAAGTCCGTTCTCTGGTAGGTCTGTGTCTTTATTCCTGTCTTACCCTTAGGTTCTTCGTGACAACTTTTTTTCTTAAATTCCATATATATGTGTTAGCATACGGTATTTGTCTTTCTCTTTCTGACTTACTTCACCCTGTATGACAGACTCTATGTCTATCCACCTCATTACAAATAGCTCAATTTCGTTTCTTTTTATGGCTGAGTAATATTCCATTGTATACATGTGCCACATCTTCTTTATCCATTCTTCTGCAGATGGGCACTTAGGTTGTTTCCATCTCTGGGCTATTGTTAGCAGAGCTGCAATGAACACTTTGGTACATGACTCTTTGAATTATGCTTTTCTCAGGGTATATGCCCATTAGTGGATATGCTGGGTCATATCGTAGTTCTATTTGTAGATTTCTGTGTGTGTGTGTGTGTGTTCGCGGACCTCCCAATATTGTGGCCTCTCCCCTTGCGGAGTACAGGCTCCGGATGTGCAGGCTCAGCGGCCATGGCTCATGGGTCCAGCTGCTCCACAGCATGTGGGATCCTTACAGACCGGGGCATGAACCTGTGTCCCCTGCATCGGCAGGTGGACTCTCAACCACTGCGGCACCAGGGAAGCCCAATTTGTAGATTTTTAAGGAACCTCCATACTGTTCTCCATACTGGCTGTACCAATTCACATTCCCACCAGCAGTGCAAGAGTGTTCCCTTTCCTTCACAACCTCTCCAGGATTTATTGCTTCTAGATTTTTTGATGATGGTCATTCTGACTGGTGTGAGATGATATCTCACTGTTGTTTTGATTAGCATCTCTCTATTGATTAATGATGTTGAGCATTACTTCGTGTGTTTGTTGGCAGTCTGTGTATATTCTTTGGAAAAATGTCTATTTAGGTCTTCTGTCCATTTTTGGATTGGGTTGTTTGTTTTTTTGTTATTGAGCTGCATGAGCTGCTTGTAAATTTGGGGAATTAATCCTTTGTCAGTTGCTTCATTTGCAAATATTTTCTCCCATTCTGAGGGTTGTCTTTTGGTCTTGTTTATGGTTTCCTTTGCTGTGCATAAACTTTGACGTTTCATGAGGTCCTATTTGTTTATTTTTGGTTTTATTTCCATTCTCTAGGAGGTGGGTCAAAAAGGATCTTGCTGTGATTCATGTCATAGACTGTTCTGCCTATGTTTTTCTCTAAGAGTTTGATAGTTTCTGGCCTTACAATTAGGTCTATAATACATTTTGAGCTTATTTTTTGTATGGTGTTAGGGAGTGATCTAATCTCATACTTTTACATATACCGGTCCAGTTTTCCTAGCAGCACTTATTGAAGAGGCTGTCCCTTCCCCACTGTACATTCCTGCCTCCTTTATCAAAGATAAGGTGACCATATGTACGTCTGTTTATCTCTGGGCTTTCTATCCTGTTCCATTGATCTATCGTTCTGTATTTGTGCCAGTATCACAGTGTCTTGATTACTGTAGCATTGTAGTATAATCTGAAATCAGGGAGCCTGATTCCTCCAGCTCCGTTTTTCTTTCTCAAGATTGCTTTGGCTATTTGGGGTCTTTTGTGTTTACATACAAATTGTGAATATTTTTGTTCTAGTTCTGTGAAAAATGCCATTGGTAGTTTGATACTGATTGCATTGAATGTGTAGATTGCTTAGGGTAGTAGAGTCATTTTCAGAATGTTGATTCTTCCAATCCAAGAACATGGTATATCTCTCCATCTATTTGTATCATCTTTAATTTCTTTCATCAGTGTCTTATAATTTTCTGCATACAGGTCTTTTCTCCACTTAGGTAGGTTTATTCCTAGATATTTTATTCTTTTTGTTGCAATGGTAAATGGGAGTGTTTTCTTGATTTCACTTTCAGATTTTTCATCATTAGTGTATAGGAATTCCAGAGATTTCTGTGCATTAATTTTGTATCCTGCCACTTTACCAAATTCATTGATTACCTCTAGTAATTTTCTGGTAACATCTTTAGGATTCTCTATGTATAGTATCATGTCATCTACAAACAGTGACAGCTTTACTTCTTCTTTACCAATTTGGATTCCTTTTATTTCCTTTTCTTCTCTGATGGCTATGGCTAAAACTTCCACAACTCTGTAGAATAAGAGTGGTGAGAGTGGGCAACCTTGTCTTGTTCCTGATCTTAGTGGAAATGCTTTCAGTTTTTCTCCATCGAGGACGATGTTGGCTGTGATTTTGTCATATATGGCCTTTATTATGTTAAGGAAAGTTCCCTCTATGCCTACTTTCTGCAGGGTTTTTATCATATATGGGTGTTGAATTTTGTCGAAAGCTTTCTCTACATCTATTGAGATGACCATATGGATTTTCTCCTTCAACTTGTTAATATGGTTTATCACATTGATTGATTTGCATATATAAAAGAATCCTTGCTTTCCTGGAATAAAACCCACTTCATCTTGGTGCATCATTCTTTTAATGTGCTGTTAGATTCTGTTTGCTAGTATTTTGTTCAGGATTTTTGCATCTATGTTCATCAGTGATATTGGCCTGTAGTATTCTTTCTTTCTGACATCCTTGTCTGGTTTGGTTTCAAGGTGACGGTGGCCTCATAGAATGAATTTGGGAGTGTTCCTCCCTCTGCTATATTTTGGAAGAGTTTGAGAAGGATAGGTGTTAGCTCTTCTCTAAATGTTTGATAGAATTCGCCTGTGAAATCATCTGGTCCTAGGCTTTTGTTTGCTGGAAGATTTTTAATCACAGTTTCAATTTCAGTGTTTGTGATTGGTCTGTTCATATTTTCTATTTCTTTCTGATTTAGTCTTTGCAGGTTGTTCATTTCTAAGAATTTGTCCATTTCTTCCCAGTTGTCCATTTTATTGGCATAGAGTTGCTTGTAGTAATCTCTCATGATCTTTTGTATTTCTGAAGTGTCAGTTGTTACTTCTCCTTTTTCATTTCTAATTCTATTGATTTGAGTCTTCTCCCTTTTTTTCTTGATGAGTCTGACTAATGGTTTATGTATTTTGTTTACCTTCTCAAAGAACCAGCTTTTAGTTTTATTGATCTTTGCTATTGTTTCCTTCATTTCTTTTTCATTTATTTCTAATCTTATTTTTATGATTTCTTTCCTTCTGCTAACTTGTGGGGTTTTTTATTCTTCTTTCTCTAATTGCATTAGATGCAAGTTTAAGTTGTTTATTCGAGATGTTTCCTGTTTCTCAAGGTAGGATTGTATTGCTATAAACTTCCCTTGTAGAACTGCTTTTGCTGCATCCCATAGGTTTTGGGTCATGGTATCTCCATTGTCATTTGACTTAGTTATTTTTTATTTCCTCTTTGATTTCCTCAGTGATCACTTCGATATTATGTAGTGTATTTTTTTTCCTCCAATTGTGTGTATTTTTTACACATCTTTTCCTGTGCTTGATAACTAATCTCAAAGCATTGTGTTTGGAAAAGATACGTGATACAATTTCAATTTTCTGAAATTTACCACGGCTTAATTTCTGACCGAAGATATGATCTATCCTCGAGAAGTTTCATGAGCACTTGACAAAAATGGGCATTCTGTTGCTTTTGGATGGAAAGTCCTATAAATATAAATTAAGTCCATCTTGTTTAATGTATCATTTAAAGCTTGTGTTTCCTTATTTATTTTCATATTAGATGATCTCTCCATTGGTGAAAGTGTGGTGTTTGTTACAGTCCCTTACTATGAATGTGTTACTCTCAATTTCCCCTTTTATGGCTCTTAGTATTTGCTTTATGTATTGAGGTGCCCCTATGTTGGGTACGTAACTATTTACAATTGTTATATCTTCTTCTTGGATCGATCCCTTTAACATTATGTAGTGTCCTTCTTTGTCTCTTTTATTAGTCTTTTTTCTTTCTAACATCTTTATTGGGGTATAATTGCTTTACAAAGGTGTGTTAGTTTCTGCTTTATAACAAAGTGAATCAGTTATACATATACATATATTCCCAGATCTCTTCCCTCTTGCATCTCCCTCCCTCGTACGCTCCCTGTCCCAGCCCTCCAGGCGGTCATGAAGCACCGAGCCAATATCCCTGTGCCATGCGGCTGCTTCCCACTAGCTATCTACCATAAGTTTGTTAGTGTATATATGTCCAAGACTCTCTCGCGCCCTGTCAAAGCTCATCCTTCCCCCTCCCCATATCCTCAAGTCCATTCTCCAGTAGGTCTGTGTCTTTATTCCTGTCTTACCCCTAGGTTCTTCATGATATTCTTTTTCTTAAATTCCATATATATGTGTTAGCATACGGTATTTGTCTTTTTCTTTCTGACTTACTTCACTCTGTATGACAGACTCTAGGTTATCCACCTCATTACAAATAGCTCAATTCCGTTTCTTTTTATGGCTGAGTAATATTCCATTGTATACATGTGCCACATATTCTTTATCCATTCATCTGAAAATGGACACTTAGGTTGTTTCCATCTCCAGGTTATTGTAAATAGTGCTGCAATGAACATTTTGGTACATGACTCTTTTTGAATTTTGGTTTTCTCAGGGTATCTGCCCAGTAGTGGGATTGCTGGGTCATATGGTAGTTCTATTTGTAGTTTTATAAGGAACCTCCACACTGCTCTCCATACTGGCTGTACCAATTCACATTCCCACCAGCAGTGCAACAGTGTGTTCCCTTTTGTCTACACCCTCTGCAGCATTTACTGTTTCTCGATTTTTCGATGATGGCCATTCTGACTGGTGTGAGATGATATCTCATTGTAGTGTTGATTTGCATTTCTCTAATGATTAATGATGTTGAGCATTCTTTTGTGTGTTGGTTGTCAGTCTGTATATCTTCTTTGGGGAAATGTCTATTTAGGTCTTCTGCCCATTTTCGGATTGGGTTGTTTGTTTTTTTGTTATTGAGCTGCATGAGCTGCTTGTAAATTTTGGAAATGAATCCTTTGTCATTTGCTTCATTTGCAAATATTTCCTCCCATTCTGAGGGTTGTCTTTTGGTCTTGTTTACAGATTCCTGTGCTGTGCAAAATCTTTGAAGTTTCATTAGGTCCCTTTTGTTTATTTTTGTTTTTATTTCCATTTCTCTAGCAGGTTGGTCAGAAAGGATCTTGCTGTGATTTATATCATAGAGTGTTCTGCCTATGTTTTCCTCTAAGAGTTTGATAGTTTCTGGCCTTACATTTAGGTCTTTAATGCGTATTGAGCTTATTTTTGTGTCTGGTGTTAGGGAGGGATTGATCTAATCTCATACTTTTACATGTATCTGTCCAGTTTTCCCAGCACCACTTTTTGTAGAGGCTGTCCTTTCTCCACTGTACATTCCTGCCACCTTTATCAAAGATAAGGTGACCATATGTGCCTGGATTTATCTCTGGGCTTTCTATCCTGTTCCATTGATCTATCTTTCTGTTTGTGTGCCAATACCATACTGTCTTGATTACTGTAGCTTTGTAGTATAGTCTGAAGTCAGGGAGCTTGATTCCTCCAGCTCCATTTTTCGTTCTCAAGATTGCTTTGGCTATTCGGGGTCTTTTGTGTTTCCATACAAATTGCGAAATTTTTTGTTCTAGTTCTGTGAAAAATGCCAGTGGTAGTTTGATAGGGATTGCATTGAATCTATAGATTGCTTTGGGTAGTAGAGTCATTTTCACAATGTTGATTCTTCCAATCCAAGAACATGGTATATCTCTCCATCTATTTGTATCATCTTTAATTTCTTTCAACAGTGTCTTATAATTTTCTGCATAGAGGTCTTTTGTCTCCTTAGGTAGGTTTATTCCTAGATATTTTATTCTTTTTGTTGCAGTGGTAAATGGGAATGTTTTTTTGATTTCACTTTCAGATTTTTCATCATTAGTATATAGGAAAGCCAGAGATTTCTGTGCATTAATTTTGCATCCTGCTACTTTACTAAATTCATTGTTTAGCTGTAGTCGTTTTCTGGTAGCATCTTTAGGATTCTCTATTTATAGTATCATGTCATGTGCAAACAGTGACAGCTTTACTTCTTCTTTTCCGATTTGGATTCCTTTTATTTCCTTTTCTTCTCTGATTGTTGTGGCTAAAACTTCCAAAACTATGTTGAATAAGAGTGGTGAGAGTGGGCAACCTTGTCTTGTTCCTGATCTTAGTGGAAATGCTTTCAGTTTTTCACCATTGAGGATGATGTTTGCTGTGGGCTTGTCATATATGGCCTTTATTATGTTGAGGAAAGTTCCCTCTATGCCTACTTTCTGCAGGGTTTTTATCATAAATGGGTGTTGAATTTTGTCAAAAGCTTTCTCTGCATCTATTGAGATATCAAATGGTTTTTCTCTTTAATTTGTTCATATGATTTATCACATTGATTGATTTGTGTATATTGAAGAATCCTTGCATTCCTGGAATAAACCCCACTTGCTCATGGTGTATGATCCTTTTAATGTGCTGTTGGATTCTGTTTGCTAGTATTTTGTTGAGGATTTTTGCATGTATGTTCATCAGTGATATTGGTCTGTAGTTTTCTTTCTTTGTGAAATCCTTGTCTGGTTTTGATATCAAGGTGATGGTGGCCTCGTAGAAGTAATTTGGGTGTGTTCATCCCTCTGCTATATTTTGGAAGATTTTGAGAAGGATAGGTTTTAGCTCTTCTCTAAATGTTTGATAGAATTCGCCTGTGAAGCCATCTGGTCCTGGGCTTTTGTTTGTTGGAAGATTTTTAATCACAGTTTCAATTTCAGTGCTTGTGATTCGTCTGTTCATATTTTCTATTTCTTCCTGATTCAGTTTTGCCAGGTTGTGTATTTCTAAGAATTTGTCCATTTCTTCCAGATTTTCCATTTTACTGGCATAGAGTTGCTTGTAGTAATCTCTCATGATCTTTTTTATTTCTGCACTGTCGGTTGTTACTTCTCCTTTTTCATTTCTAACTCTATTGATTTGAGTCTTCTCCCTTCTTTTCTTGATGAGTCTGGGTAGTGGTTTATCTGTTTTGTTTACCTTCTCAAAGAACCAGATTTTCGTTTTATTGATCTTTGCTATTGTTCCCTTCATTTCTTTTTCATTTATTTCTGATCTGATTTTTATTATTTTTCCTTCTGCCAGCTTTGGGTTTTTTTTGTTCCTCTTTCTCTAATTGCTTGAGGTGCAAGTTTAGGTTGTTTATTCGAGATGTTTCTTGCTTCTTAAGGTGGACTTGTATCGCTATAAACTTCCCCCTTAGAATGGCTTTTGTTGCATCCCATATGTTTACAGTTGTTGTGCCTCCATTGTCATTTGTTTCTAGGTATTTTTTTATTTCTTCTTTGATTTCTTCAGTGATCACTTCATTATTAAGTAGTGTATTGTTTAGCCTCCATGTGTTTGTAGTTTTTACAGATCTTTTCCTGTAATTGATATCTAGTCTCATGGCATTGTGGTCAGAAAACATACTTGATACAATTTCGATTTTCTTAAATTTACCAAGGCTTTATTTGTTACCCAAGATATGATCTACCCTGGAGAATGTTCCATGAGCACTTGAGAAAAATGTGTATTCTGTTGTTTTTGGATGGAGTGTCCTATAAATATCAATTAAATCCATCTTGTTTAATGTATCATTTAAAGCTCGTGTTTCCTTATTTATTTTCGTTTTGGATGATCTGTCCATGGGTGAAAGTGGAGTGTTAAAGTCCCCTACTCTGAATGTGTTACTGTCAATTTTCCCTTTTATGGCTGTTAGTATTTGCCTTATGTATTGAGGTGCTCCTATGTTGGGTCCATAAATATTTACAATTGCTATATCTTCTTCTTGGATCGATCCCTTGATCATTATGTAGTGTCCTTCTTTGTCTCTTCTAATAGTCTTTATTTTAATGTCTATTTTGTCTGATATGAGAATTGCTACTCCAGCTTTCTTTTGGTTTCCATTTGCATGAAATATATTTTTCCATCCCCTTACTTATGTCTGTATGTGTTTCTAGGTCTGAAGTGGGTCTCTTGTAGACAGCAAATATATGCATCTTGTTTTTGTATCCATTCAGCCAGTCTGTGTCTTTTGGTGGGATCATCTAGTCCATTTACATTTAAGGTAATTATCGATGTGTATGTTCCTATTCCCATTTTCTTAATTGTTTTGGGTTCGTTAGTGTAGGTCTTTTCCTTCTTTTGTGTTTCTTGCCTAGAGAAGTTCCTTTAGCAATTGTTGTAGAGCTGGTTTGGTGGTGCTGAACTCTCTCAGCTTTTGCTTGTCTGTAAAGTTTTTATTTTCTCCATCAAATCTGAATGAGATTATTGCTGGGTAGAGTAATCTTGGTTGCAGGTTTTTCTCCTTCATCACTTTCAGTATATCCTGCCACTCCCTTTTGGCTTGCAGAGTTTCTGCTGAAAGATCAGCTGTTAACCTTATGCGGATTCACTTGTGTGTTATTTGTTGTTTTTCCCTTGCTGCTTTTAATATGTTTTCTTTGTATTTAATTTTTGACAGTTTGATTAATATGTGTCTTGGCGTATTTCTCCTTGGATTTATCCTGTATGGACTGTCTGTGCTTCCTGGAATTGATTAACTATTTCCTTTCCCATATTAGGGATGTTTTCAACTATAATCTCTTCAAATATTTTCTCAGTCCCTTTCTTTTTCTCTTCTTCTGGAACCCGTATAATTCGAATGTTGTTGCATTTAATATTGTCCCAGAGGTCTCTGAGACTGTCCTCAGTTCTTTTCATTCTTTTTTCTTTATTCTGCTCTTCAGTAGTAATTTCCACTATTTTATCTTCCAGGTCACTTATCCGTTCTTCTGCCTCAGTTATTCTGCTATTGATCCCATGTAGAGTATTTTTAATTTCATTTATTGTGTTGTTCATCATTGTTTGTTTCATCTTTAGTTCTTGTAGATCCTTGTTAAATGTTTCTTGCATTTTGTCTATTCTATTTCCAGGATTTTGCATCATCTTTTCTATCATTATTCTGAATTCTTTTTCAAGTAGACTGCCTATTTCCTCTTCATTTGTTAGGTCTGGTGGGTTTTTAGCTTGCTCCTTCATCTGCTGTGTGTTTTTCTGTCTTCTCATTTTGCTTATCTTACTGTGTTTGGTGTCTCCTTTTTGCAGGCTGCAGGTTCGTAGTTCGTGCTGTTTTTGGTGTCTGTCCGCAGTGGCTGAGGTTGGTTCAGTGGGTTGTGTAGGCTTCCTGGTGGAGGGGACTTGTGCCTGTTTTCTGGTGTATGAGGCCATATCTTGTCTTTCTGGTGGACAGGTCCGCTTCTGGTGGTGTGTTTTGGGGTGTCTGTGGACTTATTATGATTTTAGGCAGCCTCTCTGTTAATGGGTGAGGTTGTGTTCCTGTCTTTCTAGGTGTTTGGCATATGGTGTCCAGCACTGTAGCTTGCTGGTCATTGAGTGAAGCTGGGTGCTGGTGTTGAGATGGAGATCTCTGGGAAATTTTCGCTGTTTGATATTATGTGCAGCTGGGAGGTCTCTTCTGGACCAGTGTCCTGAAGTTGGCTCTCCCACCTCAGAGGCTCAGCACTAACTCCTGGCTGCAGCACCAAGAGCCTTTCATCCACACGGCTCAGAATAAAAGGGAGAAAAAGTAGAAAGAAAAATTAGTAGAAGTAAAAAGAAAGAAAGAAAGAAAGAAAGTAGGGAGGGAGGGAGGGAGCAAGGAAGTAAGGAGGGAAGGAAGGAAAAAAGAAAGAAAGATGATAAAGTAAAATAAAATAAAGTAAGATAAAATATAATAAAGGTAATAAAATGAAAAAATAATTATTAAGAGGAAAAAACCCAAAAAACAAAAAAATGGATGGTTAGAACCCTGGAACAAATGGTGGAAGCAAAGCTATACAGACAAAATCTCACACACAAGCATACACATACACACTCACACAAAAAGGAAAAGGGGATAAAATAATAAATCTTGCTCTCAAAGTCCACCTCCTTTCTTTGGGATGATTCGTTGTCTATTCATGTATTCCACAGCTGCAGGGTACATCAAGTTGATTGTGGAGCTCTAATCCGATGCTTCTGCGGCTGCTGGGAAAGATTTCCCTTTCTCTTCTTTGTTCTCACAGCTCCCAGGGGCTCAGCTTTGGATTTGGCCACACCTGTATGTGTAGGTCACCTGAGGGCGTCTGTTCTTTGCTCAGACAGGACGGGGTTAAAGGAGCCGCTGATTCGGAGGCTCTGGCTCACTCAGGCCGGGGGTAGGGAGGGTCACGGAGTGAAGGGCGAGCCTGCGGCGGCAGAGGCCAGCATGAGGTTGCCCCACCCTGAGGTGCGCCAAGCGTTCTCCCCGGGGAGTTGTCCCTGGATCCCGGGACCCTGGCTGTAGTGGGCTGCACAGTCTCCCCGGAAGGGGGGTGTGGATAGTGACCTGTGCTCGCACACAGGTTTCTTGGTGGCAGCAGCACCAGCCTTAGCGTCTCATGTCTGTCTCTGGGGTCCCCGCTTTTAGCTGCAACTCGCGCCCGTCTCTGGAGCTCCTTTAAGCAGTGTTCTTAATCCCCTCTCGTCGTGCACCAGGAAATAAAGAGGGAATAAAGTCTCTTGCCTCTTCGTCAGGTCCAGACTTTTTCCCGGACTCCCTCCCGGCCAGCCGTGGCGTGCTAACCCCCTGCAGGCTGTGTTCACGCAGCCAACACTAGTCCTCTCCCTGCGCTCCTACCGAAACCCGAGCCTCAGCTCCCAGCCCCGCCCGCTCCGGCCGGGGAGCAGACAATCCTCTTGGGCTGGTGAGTGCCGGTCGGCCCTGATCCTCTGTGCGGGAATCTCTCCGCTTTGCCCTCCGCACTCCTGTTGCTGTGCTCTCCTCCGTGGCTCCAAAGCTCCCCCACTCCGCCACCCGCAGTCTCCGCCCGTGAAGGGGCTTCCTAGTGTGTGGAAACCTTTCCTCCTTCACGGCTCCCTCCCACTGGTGCAGGTCCTGTCCCTATCCTTTTGTCTCTGTTTATTTTTTTTCTTTTGCCCTACCCAGGTACATGGGGGAGTTTCTTGCCTTTTGGGGGGTCTGAGGTCTTCTGCCAGCGTTCAGTAGGAGTTCTGTAGGAGTTGTTCCACGTGTAGATGTATTTCTGGTGTATCTGTGGGGAGGAAGGTGATCTCCACATCTTACTCTTCCGCCATCTTCCCGGAAGTCTCTAGAACTGCTTTTGATGCATCCAATAGATTTTGGATGGTCGTGTCTCCATTGTAATTTGTTTCTAGGTACTTTTTTATTTCCTCTTTGATTACTTCAGTGATCACTTCGTTATTAAGTAGTGTATTGTTTAGCCTCCATGTGTTTGTATTTTTTACCGATCTTTTCCTGTAATTGATATCTAGTCTCATAGCATTGCGGTCAGAAAAGATACTTGATTTCAATTTCAGTTTTCTTAAATTGACTAATTCTTTACTTGTGACCCAAGATATGATCTATCCTGGAGAATGTTCCAATGAACACTTGAGAAAAATGTGTATTCTCTTATTTTTGTATGGAATGTCCTATAAATATCAATTAAGTCCATCTTGTTTAATGTATCATTTAAAGCTTGTGTTTCCTTATTTATTTTCATTTTGTTTGATCTGTCCATTTGTGAAAGTGGGATGTTAAGGTCCACTACTCTGATTGTGTTACTGTCGATTTCCCCTTTTATGGCTGTTAGTATTTGCCTTATATATTGAGGTGCTCCTATGTTACATACATAAATATTTACAGTTGTTATATCTATTTCTCGGATCGATCCCTTGATCATTTTGTAGTCTCCTTCTTTGTCTCTTGTAATAGTCTTTATTTTAAGGTCTATTTTGTCTGATATGAGAATTGCTACTCCAGCTTTCTTTTGATTTCCATTTACACGGAATATCATTTTCCATCCCCTTACTTTCAACATGAATGTGTCCCTAGGTCTGAAGTGGGTCTTTCGTAGACAACATATGTAGGGCCTTGTTTGTTTGTTTTACATCTTTATTGGAGTATAATTGCTTTACAATGGTACGTTAGTTTCTGCTTTATAACAAAGTCAATCAGTTATACTTATATATATGTTCTGATATCTCTTCCCTTTTGTGTCTCCCTCCCTCCCATCCTCCCTATCCCACCCTTCTAGGTGGTCAGAAAGCACCGAGCTGATCTCCATGTGGTATGAGGTTGCTTCCCACTAGATATCTATTTTACGTTTGGTAGTGTATATATGTCCATGTCACTCTCTCGCTTTCTCACAGCTTTCCCTTCCCCTCCCCATTTCCTCAAGCCCATTCTCTAGTAGGTCTGTGCCTTTATTCCTGTCTTAGCCCTAGGTACTTCATGACAGTTTGTTTTTCTTAAATTCCACATATATGTGTTAGCATATGGTATTTGTCTTTCTCTTTCTTACTTACTTCACTCTGTATGACAGACTCTATGTCTATCCACCTCATTACAAATAGCTCAATTTCTTTTCTTTTTATGGCTGAGTACTATTCCATTGTATATATGTGCCACATCTTCTTTATCCTTTCATCCAATGATGGGCACCGAGGTTGTTTCCATCACTGGGCTATTGTAAATAGAGCTGCAATGAACATTTTGGTACATGACTCTTTTTGAATTTTGTTTTTTTCAGGATATATGCCCAGTAGTGGGATTGCTGGGTCATATGGTAGTTCTATTTGTAGTTTTTTAAGGAACCTCCATACTGTTCTCCATAGTGGCTGTACCAATTCAAATTCCCACCAGCAGTGCAAGAGTGTTCCCTTTTCTCTAAGCCCTCTCCAGCATTTATTGTTTCAAGATTTTTTGATGATGGCCATTCTGACTGGTGTGAGATGATATCTCATTGTAGTTTTGATTTGCATTTCTCTAATGATTAATGATGTTGAGCATTCTTTCATGTGTTTGTTGGCAGTCTGTATATCTTCTTTGGAGAAATGTCTATTTAGGCCTTCTCCCCATTTTTGGATTGGGTTGTTTGTTTTTTTGTTATCGAGCTGCATGCCCTGCTTTTAAATATTGGAGATTAATCATTTTGTCAGTTGCTTCATTTGCAAATATTTTCTCCCATTCTGAGGGTTGTCTTTTGTTCTTGTTTATGGTTTCCTTTGCTGGGCAAAAGCTTTGAAGTTTCATTAGGTCCCATTTGTTTATTTTTCTTTTTATTTCCATTTCTCTGGGAGGTGGGTCAAAAGGATCTTGCTGTGATTTGTGTCATAGAGTGTTCTGCCTATGTTTTCCTCTAAGAGTTTGATAGCTTTTGGCCTTACATTTAGGTCTTTAATCCGTTTTGAGCTTATGTTTGTGTATGGTGTTAGGGAGTGATCTAATCTCATACTTTTACATGTACCTGTCCAGTTTTCCCAGCACCACTTATTGAAGAGGCTGTCCTTTCTCCACTGTACATTCCTGCCACCTTTATCAATGAGAAATATGTGAGTGGGTTTATCTCTTCGCTTTCTGTCCTGTTCCATTTATCTCTCTTTCTGTTTGTGCCAGTACCATACTGTCTTGATTACTGTAGCTTTGTAGTACACTCTGACGTCAGGGAGCCTGATTCCTCCAGCTCAATTTTTCGTTCTCTATATTGCTTTGGCTGTTCAGGGTCTTTTCCCTTTCCATACAAATTGTCAATTTTTTTGTTCTACTTCTGTGAAAAATGCCAGTGGTAGTCTGATAGGGTTTGCATTTAATCCGTAGATTGCTTTGGGTAATCAAGTCATTTTCACAATGTTGATTCTTCCAATCCAAGAACATGGTATATCTCTCCATCTATTTCTATCATGTTTAATTTCTTTCATCAGTGTGTTATAATTTTCTGCATACAGGTCTTTTGTCTCATTAGGTAGGTTTATTCCTAGATGTATTATTCTTTTTGTTGTAGTGGTAAATGGGAGTGTTTCCTTGATTTCACTTTCAGATATTTTATCATTAGTGTATTGGAATGCCAGAAATTTCTGTGCATTAATTCTGTATCCTGCTACTTTACCAAATTCATTGATTAGCTCCAGTAGTTTTCTGGTATCATCTTTAGGATTCTCGATGTATAGCATCATGTTATCTTTAAACAGTGACAGCTTTACTTCTTCTTTTCCGGTTTGGATTCCTTTTATTTCTTTTTCTTCTCTGATTGCTGTGGCTAAGACTTCCAGAACTACGTTGTGTAAGAGTGGTGAGAGTGGGCAACCTTGTCTTGTTCCTGATCTTAGTGGAAATGCTTTCCCTTTTTCACCATTGAGGACAATGTTGAATGTGGGTTTGTCATATATAGCCTTTATTATGTTGAGGAAAGTTCCCTCTGTGCCTACTTTCTGCAGGGTTTTTATCATAAATCAGCATTGAATTTTGTCGAATGCTTCTCTGCATCTATTGAGATGGCCATATGCTTTTTCTCCTACAATTTGTTAATATGGTGTATCACAATGTTTGATTAGTGTATATTGAAGAATCCTTGCATTCTTGGAATAAACCCCACTTGATCATGTTGTGTGATCCTTTTAATGTGCTATTGGATTCTGTTTGCTAGTATTTTGTTGAGGACTTCTGCATCCTTTTTTTCAGTGATGTTGGCCTGTAGTTTTCTTTCTTTGTGACATCCTTGTCTGGTTTTCATATCAGTGTGATAGTGGCCTCATAGAATGAGGTTGGGAGTGTTCCTCCCTCTGCTATATTTTGGAAGATTTTGAGAAGGATAGGTGTTGGCTGTTCTCTAAATGTTTGAAAGAATTTGACTCTGAAGCCATCTGGTCCTGGTCTTTTTTTGTTGGAAGATTTTTAATCACAGTTTCAATTTCAGTGCTTGTGATCATTGTATTCATATTTTCCATTTCTTCCTGATTGAGTCTTGGCAGGTTGTGCATTTCTAAGAATTTGTCCATTTCTTCCAGGTTGTCCATTTTTTTGGCATAGGGTTGCTTGTAGTAATCTCTCATTATCTCTGTCTTTTTTTTTTTTTTTTTTTTTTTTTTTGCGGTACGTGGGCCTCTCACTGTTGTGGCCTCTCTCGTTTCAGAGCACAGGCTCCAGACATGCAGGCTCAGCGGCCATGACTCATGGGCCCAGCCACTCCGCAGCATGTGGGATCCTCCCAGACTGGGGCATGATCCCGTGTCCCCTGCATTGGCAGGTGGACTCTCAACCACTGCACCACCAGGGAAGCCCCTCTCATCATCTTTTGTGTTTCTGCTGTGTCAGTTGTTACTTCTCCTTTTTCATTTCTAATTCTATTGATTTGAGTCTTCTCCCTTTTTTCTTGATGTGTCCGGCTAATGATTTATCAATTTTGTTTATCTTCTCAAAGAACCAGCTTATAATTTTATTGATCTTCGCTATCGTATCCTTCGTTGCTTTTTCATTTATTTCTGCTCTGATGTTTATGGTTTCTTTCTTTCTGCTAACTTTGTGGGTTTTTTGTTCTTCTTTCTCTAATTGCTTTATGGGTAAATTTAGGTTGTTTATTCGAGATGTTTCCTGTTTCTTTTCTTTCTTTTTTTTTTTTTGGTACTCGGGCCTCTCACTGTTGTGGCCTCTCCCATTGCGGTGCACAGGCTCCAGAATCATAACCTCAGCGGCCGTGTCTCACGGGCCCAGCTGCTCTGTGGCATGTGTGATCTTCCTGGATTGGGGCACGAACCTGTGTCCCCTGCATTGGCAGGCGGCCTCTCCACCACTGCACCCCGAGGGAAGCCCTGTTTCCTGTTTCTTAAGGTAAGATTGTATTGCTATAAAGTTTCCTGTTAGAACTGTTTTTGCTGCATCCCATAGGTTTTTGGTCGTCGTGTCTTCATTGTCATTTGTTTCTAGGTAATTTCCGATTTCCTCTTTGATTTCTTCAGTGATCACTTCGTTATTAAGTAGTGTATTGTTTAGCCTCCCTGTGTTTGTATTTTTTACAGAACTTTTCCTGTACTTGATATCTAGTTTCATAGTATTGTTGTCAGAAAAGATACTTGATACAATTTCAATCTTAAATGTACCAAGGCTTGATTTGTGACCCAAGATATGATCTATCCTGGAGAATGTTCCATGAGCACTTGAGAAAAATGTGTATTGTGTTGTTTTTGGATGGAGTGTTCTATAAATGTCAATTAAGTCCATCTTGTTTAATGTATCACTTAAAGCTTGTTTTTCCTTATTTATTTTCATTTTGGATGATCTGTCCATTGGTGAAAGTGGGGTGTTAAAGTCCCCTACTATGAATGTGTTACTGTCGACTTCCCTTTTTATGGCTATTAGTATTTGCCATATGTATTGAGGTACTCAAATTTTGGGTGTATAAATATTTACAATTGTTATATCTATTTCTTGGATCGATCCCTTGATCATTGTGTAGTGTCCTTTTTGTCTCCTCTAATAATCTGTATTTTAAAGTCTATTTTCTCTGATATGAGTATTGCTACTCCATCTTTCTTTTGGTTTCCTTTGGCAAGGAATAAATTTTTCCATACCCTTACTTTCAGTCTGTATGTGTCTCTAGGTGTGAAGTGGGTCTATTTTTACAGCATATCTATGGGTCTTGTTTTTGTATCCATTCAGCCAGTCTGTGTCTTTTCGTGGGAGCATTTAATTCATTTACATTTAAAGTAATTATTGATATGTATGTTTGTATTCCCATTTTCTTAATTGCTTTTGGTTTGTTATTGTAGGTCTTTTTCTTCTCTTGTGTTTCTTGCCTAGAGAAGATTCTTTAGCATTTGCTGTAAAGCTGGTTTCATGGTGCTGAATTCTGTCAGCTTTTGCTTGTCTGTAAAGTTTTTAATTTCTCCATCAAATCTGAATGAGATCCTTGCTGGGTAGAGTAATCTTTGTTGTAGGTTTTTCTCCTTCATCACTTTAAATATGTCCTGCCAGTCCCTTCTGGTTTGCAGAGTTTCTGCTGAAAGATCAGTTGTTAACCTTACAGGGATTCCCTTTTGTGTTATTTGTTGTTTTTCCCTTGCTGCTTTTAATATGTTTTCTTTGTATTTAATTTTTGACAGTTTGATTAATATGTGTCTTGGCATATTTCTTCTTCGATTTACCCTGTATGGGACTCTTTCTGCTTCCTGGAGTTGATTATCTATTTCCTTTTTCATATTATGGAAGTTTTCATCTATAATCTCTTCAAATATTTTCTCAATCCCTTTCTTTTTCTCTTCTTCTTCTGGAACCCCTACAATTCGAATGTTAGAGCATTTAATGTTGTCCCATAAGTCTCTGAGACTGTCCTCAGTTCTTTTAATTCTTTTTTCTTTATTCTGCTCTGCAGTAGTCATTTCCACTATTTTATCTTCCAGGTCACTTATCCATTCTTCTGCCTCAGTTATTCTGCTATTTATTCCTTCTAGAGTATTTTTAATTTCATTTATTGTGTTTTTCATTGTTGCTTGTTTCATCTTTAGTTCTTCTAGGTCCTTGTTAAATGTTTTTGGCATTTTCTCTATTCTATTTCCAAGATATTGGATCATCTTTACTATCATTTTCCTGAATTCTTTTTCAGGTAGACTGCCTATTTCCTCTTCATTTGTTAGGTCTGGTGGGATTTTATCTTGCTCCTTCTTCTGCTGTGTGTTTTTCTGTCTTCTCATTTTGCTTATCTTACTGTGTTTGGGGTCTCCTTTTTGCAGGGTGCAGGTTCGTAGTTCCCATTGTTTTTGGTGTCTGTCTCCAGTGGCTATTGTTGGCTCAGTGGGTTGTGTGGGCTTCCTTTTGGAGGGAACTAGTGCCTGTGTTCTGGTTGTTGAGACTGGATCTTGTCTTTCTGGAGGGTATTCCACATCTGTTGGTGTGTTTTGGGGTGTCTGTGGACTTATGATTTTAGGTAGCCTATCTGCTAATGGGTGGGATTGTGTTCCTGTCTTGCTTGTTGTTTGGCATAGGGTGTCTAGCACTGTAACTTGCTGGTCGTTGAGTGAAGCTGGTTGTTGGTGTTGAGATGGAGATCTCTGGGAGATTTTTGCCATTTGATATTATGTGGAGCTAGGAGGTCTCTTGTGGACCAGTGTCCTGAAGTTCGCTCTCCCACCTCAGAGGCAGAGCACTGACTCCTGGATGCAGCACCAAGAGCCTTTCATCCACCCGGCTCAGAATGAAAGGCAGAAAATGTAGAAAGAAAGAAAGAAAGAAAGAAAGAAAGAAAGAAAGAAAGAGGATAAATCAAAAGAATATAAGGTAAAATGAAAAAAGTTATTAAAATTAAAAAAATAATTAAGAAAAATATTTTTTAAGTAAAAAAATAAACAGAAGGAAACAAAACAAAAAAACGGACGTATAGAACGCTAGGAAAAATGGTGAAAGCAAAGCTATACAGACAAAATCTCCCACAGAAGCATACACATACACACTCACAAAAAGTGGAAAAGGGGAAAATATAATAAATCTTGCTCTCAAAGTCCACCTCCTCAATTTGGGATGATTCGTTGTCTATTCAGGTATTCCAGAGATCCAGGGTACAGCAAGTTGATTGTGGAGATTTAATGCACTGCTCTTGAGGCTGCTGGGAGAGATTTCCCTTTCTCTTCTTTGTTTGCACAGCTCCCGGTGTTCAGCTTTGAATTTGGTCTCGCCTCTGCGTGTAGGTCGCCAGAGGTCATCTGTTCTTCGCTCAGACAGGACGTGGTTAAAGGAGCCACTGCTTCAAGGGCTCTGGCTCACTCAGGCTGTGGGGAGGTAGGGTACAAAGTGCGGGGTGAGCCTGTGGCGGCAGAGGCCGGCATGATTTTGAGCCAGTCTGAGGCAGGCCGTGCGTTCTCCCAGGGTAGATTTCCCTGGATCCCGGGACCCTGGCAGTGGCGGCTGCATAGGCTCCCTGGGAGGGTGGTGTGGAGAGTGACTTGTGCTCGCACACAGGCTTCTTGGAGGTGGCAGCAGCAGTCTTAGCATCTCAGGCCCACCTCTGGGGTCCACGCTGTTAGCCGCGGCTCACACCCATCTCTGGAGCGCCTTTATGCTGTGCTCTTAATCCTCTCTCCTCACGCACCAGGAAACAAAGAGGGAAGAAAAAGTCTCTTGCCTCTTTGGCAGGTCCTGAATTTTTCTCGAACCCCCTCCCGGCTAGCCATGGTGCACTAACCCCTTCAGGCTGTGTTCACGCCACCAGTCCTCTCCCTGAGCTCCTACCGAAGCTTGAGCCTCAGCTCCCAACCCCGCCTGCCCTGGTGGGTGAGCAGACAAGCCTCTCAGACTGGTGAGTGCTGGTCAGCACTGATCCTCTGTGCGGAAATCTTTCTGCTTTGCCCTCTGCACCCCTGTTGCCGTGCTCTCCTCCGCGACTTCGAAGCTTCCCTCCCTTCCGCCACCTGCAGTCTCCGCCCACAAAGTGGCTTCTAGTTTTTGAAACCTTTCCTCCTTCACGGCTCCCTGCCACTGATGCAGGTCCCGTCCCTATTCTTTTGTCTCTGTTTATTCTTTTTTCTTTGGCCCTACACGGGTACATGTGGTGTTTGTTGCCTTTTGGGAAGTCTGTCTTCTGCCAGCGTTCAGTAGGTGTTCTGTAGCAGTTGTTCCACCTGTAGATGTATTTCTGATGTATCTGTTGGGAGGAAGGTGATGTCCACATCTTACTCTTCTGCCATCTTCCCCGTCTCCCCTCCTTGATGTTAAGTTGTATGACCTATTTATATATTTTGGTTATCAACCGCTTATGAGTCCTATCATTTGCTAATATTTTCACCCATTCAGTAGCTTGTATTTTGTTTTGATTGATAATTTCCTTCGCTGTGCAAAACTTCTAAGTTTATCAGGTCCCATTTGTTTATTTTTGCTTTTATTTCCTTTAGTTTATTTCCTTTACTTTAGGAGATTGATTCAACAAATAAAAATATGGCTGTGATTTATGTCAAAGAGTGTCTCACCTATATTTTCCTCTAGGAGATTTATAGCATCCCGTCTTACATTTTGGTCTTTGATCCATTTTTTAATATGTATATTTTTGTACATTAGATAATGTTCTAATTTAAGTTTTATGCATGTAGCTGTTCAGTTTTTCCAGTACCGTTTATTGAAGAGGCCATCTTTTCTCCACTGTATATGTTTGTCTCCTTTGTTGTAGATTAATTGATCATAAGTGCGTGGGTTTATTTCTGGGCTCTCTATTCTGTTTTATTGATCTATGTGTCTGGTTTTGTCCCAATACCATACTATTTTGATTACTGTATCTTTATAGTTTAGTCTGAATTCAGGGGGTCTGATTCCTTAAGCTCCATCATCTTTCTCAAGATTCTCTTCTTCAAAGCTGGAGAAACCACACACCCTGTCTTCAGACTATACCACAAATCTACATTACTCAAAACAGTATTGTACTGGCACAAAAACAGAAATAAAGATCAGTGGAATGGGATAGAAAGCCCAGAAATAAACCCACACACTTATGGTAAATTATTCTAGTCCTTTTGTCTTTTATCCTTTATACTAAGTTGAGTGATTTGTGAACCATCATTACAATATGGGAGTGATTTCATTTATTATATATTTACATTTACCAGTGAGTTTTATCCTTTCATATGTTTTCATGTCACTAATTAGCAACATTTTGTTTCTGCTTGAAGAACTCCCTGTAACAATCATTTTAAGAGTAGTCTAGTGGTGATATACTCCTTCAGCTTTTTTTTTTTTTAAATCAGGGAATCTTATTATCTCTCTTCATTTCTGAAATACAGAGTTTCTGTGTAGAGTGTTCTTAGTTGGCAGTATTTTTCTTTTAGTACCTTGAATTTATCCTTTCTCTCCCTCTGGACTACAAGGTTTCTGTTGAAAAATCCACTGAGAGTTGTATGGGGTTGAAAATGTGCTTTTCTCTTGCTGCTTTTAGATTTCTCCCTCTCTCTTTTTAAAAACATTTTACAATTTAGTTAAAATGTGTCTTCATGTTTGTCTCTGTCTTCTTCTTATTTGGTGTTCCTTGGATTTCCTCATTCTGGATATCTATTTTTTCCTTTGGGTTTTGGAAGATTTCACCTATTATTACTTTTAATAAGCCTTCTGCCATTTTCTCTCTCTTATTATTCTTCTGGGATACTATAATTTATATATTGGTCTGCCTGAAGGTGTCCCAAAACTCCTTTATGTTATCCTGCTTCTCTTTCATTGGTTTTTCTTTTTGCTGCTTTTACTATGTGATGTCCACTGCCCTGGATTCAAGGTTGATGATCTTTTCTTCTGCTTAATCTTGTGTGCTGTTGAACTTGTATATTCAATTTTTCAGTTTGGTAATTGTATTTCTTAACTCAGTGTTTTATGTTTGGTAATTTTAAAAATGTATTTCTCTGTTGTAATTTTCACTTTTTCACGCATTGCTCTCCTGACCGCAGTGAACATCTTTATTACCATTATTTTAAACTATTTGTTTGGGAAGTCACTTATCTCCTTCTTATTAAGGTTGGCTCCTGGAGATTTATATTGTTCTTTGGCTTAGAACATATACCTTTCTTTCTTTGCTTTCCTTGACTCTTTGTGTTGGTCTGTGCATTACCTCAAACAGACTGGCCTTGTGTACTGGATGAAAATCAGCAATGAGCCTGGCTGGAGCTCCTGGTTGCCTTGTAAACCTTTGTGATTTTTCAAGCTTCCATCCTTTTTCTTAGTGGCTCCCAGTAGATTAAAGGGTTACAAGATCCATCAGTGTCCCAAAGGCATTGGAAAGGCCCACATGTTTGTTCAGACTCCCAGTGGACTGCTAACTTTATGGTCCCTCAGTTCTTTTATAGGGAGGTTAATTGTAAGCCAAACTTCAAGTAGCAGCTGGGAAATTCAGGACATTAGATATGCAGTCTAGTCTCTATCATTGTGAATCCAGGAATTGGATGCTTTTTCCTAGTGACTCTGTGCTTACCCAGAGGGAATAGTCTCTGGGAGTGCTTGTGTGCCCAGAGTGGTACTGTGTGACTTGTGAATGCCAAGCCCTATCAGAGTCCAGACCTAGGTGATTTGGCAGCCTGTTACTCAAGTGGCAGCATCAACAGTTGGAGTGCTCAATGTGTGGACAAGTTCTTTCTAGGTCAAATCTGGAGAATTGGTTTTACTGTTCAAGCAAGCCATAAGGAGATGGAGGGGATGTGCCCATAAGTTCTTTCAGGATCCCAGGAGACTCTCAGTCTGCTCCCACATATAGGCTGATTAGAAACCAGCCTCTCAGGCTGTAAAAGTATGCTGTCAAACCCCTACTATGGAGTAACTATGGGATGGTCATCTTTGCCTGATTTCTGTGTGCTGAGCCTAGGTGATATAACTGTGGGAGTGCTTATGCACCATTTTGTAAACTGCTTCTTCTTTTGCTATGGCCCTGTAAGGTCTGTGAATGCAAGCCCTGTTGTCTATCTGAGCTAGGAGATTTAGGGACCCATCCTTCAGTGGCAGCCATAAAAGTTAAGGTACTAGATGTGTGGTGAAACCCCTAACTCTGTAGAGATAAGCAAGAAGTTGAGAGGTGACTCCTAAGACACTGCCAGAAATGGGCTTCATAACAAGAGTTTGGCTCAGCCTCTCCTATCCATTTCATTGTAGGTATTTTCTCAAGTGCACAATGCATAGGAGTCAGCCAACTAGGTTCTGGATTTTTCTCAGAGGAACTTGATCCATGTATAGCTGTATAATCAGTGCATATGTGGGAGGAAGGAAAGTCAGTTGCTTCCTACCTGGCCATCTGAGTGATGTCACTAGAGACAATACCTTTTAAAGATCACCTCTTTGCTGTGGTAAAATAAACATAACATCTTTTTACCCATTTTTAAGTACAGAGTTGAGTTTAGTGGCATTAAATACATTTACACTGTTGTGCAACTATCACCACCATCCACCCTCAGAAATTTTAATCTTCCCAATCTGAAACTCCATACCCATTAAGCAATAAATCTCCATTCCTCCCTCCCCCTAGCCCCTGTCAACCACCGTTCTACTTTCTGTTTCTATGAATTTGACTATTCTGGGTAAGTAGTACAAATGGAATTATACAATATTTGACCTTTTTCTCTGGCACATCTCATTTAGCATAATGTCCTTAAGGTTCATCCATGTTGTATGTATTAGAATTTCCTTCATTTTCAAGGGTGGATAATATTGCATCATAGTATATATATATCACATATTGTTTATCTATTAATCCACCAATGGACATTTGTGTTACTTTCACCATTTGGCTATCATGAATAATGCTGCTATGAATATGGGTGTGTAAATATTGCTTCAACATCCTGCATTCATTGTTTTGGCTATATACCCAGAAATGGAATTACTGAATCATATGCAAATTGCATTTTTAAATTTTTGAGAAATTGCCGTATCATTTTCAATAGAGGCTCCATCCTTCTACAATTCTCACCAATAATGCACAATGGTTCTTATTTCTCCACATTCTCAGCAACACTTGTTATTTTTTGGTTTGTTTGCTTTATACACGCCATCCCAGTGGGAATGAGATGATATCTTATTGTGGTTATAATTTGTGTTTTGCTGATGATTAGTGAAGTTGAGCATCTTTCTATATACCTATTGGCCACTTTGTACATCTTTGAAGTAATATCTATGCAAGTCCTTTGTCCATTTTTTTTTAATTGGGTTTGTTGTTGTTGAGTTGTAGAAGTTCTTTATTCGGTGTGAATATTAACTATCAGTATATAAGTTGAAAATAGTCTCTTCCATTCTATCGGTTACCTTTTCCAACTCTTGATTGGGTCATTTGATACACATTTTTTAAAAAGTTTTTGATGTTTTCAAATTTATCTATCTTTACTTTTGTAGCCTTCAATTTTGGTGTCATATTCAAGAAATCATTACTAAATATAAGGGTAGGGGTTTAAGAGGTACAAACTATTAGGTAAAAAAAAGCTACAAGAATATATTTTACAACACAGAGAATATAGCAAATATTTTATAATAACTATAAATGGAGTATAGCCTTTAAAATTGTGAATCACAATTTTGTACACTTATAACTTGTATAATATTATGCAACTATACTTCAGTAAAAAAAAAAATCATTTCCAAATCAAGTTTCATGAATTGTTTACCCTTTATTTTCTTCTAAGAGTTTCATAGTTTTAGTTCTAACTTTTAAAAATATTTATTTATTTATTTTTGGCTGCGTTGGATCTTTGCTGCTGGGCACAGGCTTTCTCTAGCTACAGAGAGCAGGGTCTACTCTTTGTTGCAGTGCACGGGCTTCTCATTGTGGTGGCTTCTCTTGTTGCGGGGCACGGACTCTAGTCACATGGGCTTCAGTAGTTGCTGTGCGTGGGCTCAGTAGTTGTGGCTCACGGGCTCTAGAGTGCAGGCTCAGTAGTTGTGGCACATGGGCTTAGTTGCTCCATGGCATGTGGGATCTTCCTGGACCAGGGCTCGAACCCGTGTCTTGTTCATTGGCAGGCGGATTCCCAACCACTGCACCACCAGGGTGTTCATTTTTGTATATGGTGTAAGATAAGGATCCTACTTCGTTCTTCGCATGTGAATATCCACTTTTCCCACCAAAGTTATCAAATCAAGTTTGTTTGCCTGACACATAGCAAGCCAAAATGCTGGGATGCTCAAGTTTGCAGCAAAGAAAGGGTTTATTTACAAGGAAGCCAGGTGAGGAGTTTGGAGAACCAGTCTCAGATCTGCCGCCCCAAAGGAACTTTCTGCCCCATATCCAGTGCCAGGCTGTGATGTGGAGTTGGTAGACCCAGAGAATTCACTAGGCTGAGAATGGGAATCACAGCTTGTTGGTCATGGGGGCTCAAGTGGCTGTGTTGCCTTCACAGATCAGGGCTACCTCTGTGGTGCTGTTTGAGTATTCACCAGAAATGGCTGCTGCTGCTTCATCCAGACTACTCCCCAGGCACCCTGGGTATCTTTGTGTCACTAGATCAAGTTTTTTGTCAGGACCTCACTTCCCTATATCCCATGTCAAACTGTGGTGTTGAGTGAACAGAGTCGGGGTGTTTGTCAGCTCAGATTGGGGAGCGTGCTGAGGCAGCAGTTGCCAGTGCAGAACTCTCTCCATCTGCCCTGTCTGTTGGCAAGCCAGCACCTACGCACTCCTCATGAGTGGAATCTAGGCTTCTCAGTCCTTCTGTCTGTCCCAGTGGTTCTTCCAGCAGCAAAGGGGGCTTGTCTATTCCACATAAGGCCCTGGGACTGTGGTTCACTCCCCAGGGTGAGAGTCTGCTCATGCAATCTTTCTTTTCCTTTTAGACTCTGCCCAGGGGCACAGATCCTGACCTTATGCTTTTTTCCCCCAGTTCTACCCAGTTACATGGGAAACATTTTTGCAGCCTTGGTTGTATAGGAGTTCTTCTGCCAGTTTCCAGTTAGATTTTTGTGTGAATTGCTCCACATGTAGAAGTATTTTTGATGTGTTTGTTGGGGGAGGTAAGCTTCACATCTTCTTACTCTGCCATATTGATCTCCCCTCCTAGGATATACATATATATAGTTATCCACGTTGGGGAAAACTAATCAGACATAGTAAACTAACACAGAGACATGCTGATGGGGAAACTTTTTTTTTTTTGCGGTATGCGGGTCTCTCACCATTGTGGCTCCTCCCACTGCAGAGCACAGGCTCCGGACGTGCAGGCCCAGCGGCCACGGCCACGGCCTATGGGCCCAGCTGCTCCGCGGCACGTGGGATCCTCCCAGACCAGGGTACGAAACCGCGTCCCCTGCATCGGCAGGCGGACTCCCAACCACTGCGCCACCAGGCAAGCCCTGGGGAAACATTTTATATGCTATACATTTTATTAGTTATACTGAATTGTCACACAAACATTGTACATGTGCTTTTAGCAGTGGACTTAAAGCAAAAAGTGTTACATGTTATGAGTAGTTATACTCTGTGATAACTTCACTAGAGAATTTTCTCTTTCCCCTGAACACTGAAGCAAAAGTATAGCTAGAAGTAATACAATAAATTATACTTTTGATAAGGAGATAAACATTTGGAAAACAGTTCACATTGAATTAGTAGGATAAGTCTTACAGGCCTGGCCCGGATTCTTAGTCACCTGTCTACTGTTGTCATTTACTTATCATCCTGATGTGGGTTTCATTTGAAGTCAGAAATCCTTTCTATATACCAGTACAATTTAAAAGGCTGTCTTAAATGAAAATATGAATTCAAGAGTCAATTTCCTTCAGTTTCACTGTGTAGGAGTTTATTAAGAATACCTGATAATGGTTCTTTCATCTAGGTTAGAGGGCTAGTTCTTTAAATGATGCCTTTTCCAGTATGCATAATCCCCTTGTTGTACGTCATGGGGCATCTGATCGTCATCCAAAGAGAGACTGTGATCAACTTCAGAAACAAGCTCAGGATATCCTTTTAATAATTCAGTTAGACTTACAATAATGTAACATAGCAACAAGAAGACATCTTGGATGTAGATGATAAATACAAAACCTCAGTATATACAAAACCTCAGTATCCACAAAGGTATATTATCGAAACATAATTTTTTGTCTCTAGATTATCCTAATTTTAACCAAATCTAGCAAATTAAGACAAAGTTTTGTGCAAAATAAGTCTGGTTAATTGATCCTAAAGGCTCCTTTGAATTGGCTGTGTGGAAATTTTCATAAAGAATTTCAATTTGAACTTTTAAAAATTGTCTCAAGTCCAGGAAAGTAACGCCAAGGATGTGTCATCAGATTGTGTTTGTTATATCTACAGATTTAGGCAAATTACTTTCTTGTAGGCATCCAAAATATCTTGAGGTCCCTGCACTTGTTAGAAAGTGCACTTCCTTACTCACTTGGAAAGGCTGCTGGGAACCCTGTCAGCAAAGGATCTTGTTGTCTTTCAAAGGGGCTTCGTGACTCCATAATGTCCACCTTAGCTCTTTGAAGTTGTCTGGTCACACTTGATTTTATGTATTTTCCATATATGACATTTCAGTCAAAGCCATGGTAACATAACGAATATTTTCAACTGAGTCCTCTTATAAGGAGAAGAGATTCTTACTAAACACAGGCAAATAACTATATTGCCATAAAAATAAGGACACTCACTAAAAGTTTCCAAATTCTGGAGGGGACAGGCAGAGAGAAAAGATAAATGCTTCAATTCTACTCACAAAAGTATAATTTACCAAGTTGCTATACATCATAATTAGCTTAATGGGAAATGCTTCTTTATATCTGGGGAAAAAATACTAAAAGCTAGTAATATATTAGACAAAAAACATAAAATTGTAACAATATTCATTCACTCACTGATGCTATGTAATTAATCCTGTGCTAACAGTTTATGAAACCATCAGGGTTTACACTAGAATTCTTCAATTTCTTATGGAGCTAAGTGGCATGATCTGAAAGCTATCAGAAACCCGTACTTGTCAAAAAGTTCTTTCTATGAATCTTCTTGAAAATGAAGCATTTTTTGAAATCTTTATTGGAGTATAATTGCTTTACAATGATGTGTTAGTTTCTGCATTATAACAAAGTGAATCAGCTATACATATACACATGTTCCCATATCTCTTCCCTCATGCGTCTCCCTCCCTCCCACCCTCCATATCCCACCCTCTAGGTGGTCACAAACCAGCGAGCTGACCTCCATGTGCGATGCGGCTGCTTCCCACTAGCTATCTATTTTATGTTTGGTAATGGATATATGTCCATGCACTCTATCACTTTGTCACAGCTTACCCTTCTCCCTCCCCATATCCTCAAGTCCATTCTCTAGTAGGTCTGTGTCCTTATTCCCGCCTTACCCCTAGGTGCTACATGACCTTTGTTTTCTTTTCTTAAATTCCATATATATGTGTTAGAATACGGTATTTGTTTTTCTCTTTCTGACTTACTTCACTCTGTATGACAGACTCAAAGTCCATCCACCTCACTACAAATAACTCAATTTCGTTTCTTTTTATGGCTGAGTAATATTCCATTATATATATATGTGCCACATCTTCTTTATCCATTCCTCTGTTGATGGACACTTACCTTGCTTCCATGTCCTGGCTATTGTAAATAGAGCTGCCATGAACATTTTGGTACATGACTCTTTTTGAATTATGGTTATCTCAGGGTATATGCCCAGTAGTGAGATTGCTGGGTTGTATGGTAGTTCTATTTTTAGTTTTTTAAGGAACCTCCATACTGTTGTCCATAGGGGCTGTATCAATTTAAATTCCCACTAACAGTGCAAGAGGGTTCCGTTTTCTCCACACCCTCTCTAGTATTTATTGTTTGTAGATTTTTTTGATGATGGCCATTCTGACCGGTGTGAGATGATATCTCATTGTACTTCTGATTTGCATTTCTCTAATGATTAGTGATGTTGAGCATCCTTTCATGTGTTTGTTGTCAATATGAATATCCTTTTGGAGAAATGTCTATTTAGGTCTTCTGCCTATTTTAGCAATTTTTTGTTGTTGTTTGTTTTTTTTTATACTGAGCTGCTTGTATATTTTGGAGATTAATGCTTTTTCAGTGCTTCACTTGCAAATATTTTCTCCCATTCTGAGGGCTGTCTTTTCATCTTGTTTATGGTTTCCTTTGTTGTGGAAAATCTTTTAAGTTTCAGTATGTCCCATTTGCTTATTTTTGTTTTAATTTCCATTTCTCTAGGAGGTAGGTCGAAAAGGATCATGCTGTGATATATGTCGCAGGGTGTTCTTTGTATGTTTTCCTCTAAGGGTTTTATAGTGTCTGGCTTTACATATGGGTATTTAATCCATTTTGAGTTTATTTTTGTGTATGGTGTTAGGAATTATTCTAACATAATTCTTTTAAAAGTAGCTGTCCAGTTTTCCCAACACCACTTATTGAAGAGGCTGTCTTTTTGCCATTGTATATTCTTGCATCCTTTCTCAAAGAAAAGGTGACCATATGTGCGTGGGTTTATCTCTGGGCTTTCTATGCTGTTCCCTTGATCTGTATTTCTGTTTTTGTTGTAGTACCATGTTGTCCTGATTACTGTAGTATAGCCTGAAGTCAGGGAGCCTCATTCCTCCAGCTCCATTTTTCTTTCTCAAGATTGCTTTGGCTATGCAGGGTCTTTTGTGTTTCCATACAAATTGTGAAAACTTTCTTGTAGTTCTGTGAAAAATGCCAGTGGTAGTTTGATAGGGATTGCATTGAATCTGTAGATTCCTTTGGGTAGTATAGTAATTTTCACAATGTTGACTCTCCCAATCCAAGATCATGGTGTATCTCTCTATCTATTTGTATCATCTTTAATTTCTTTCACCAGTGTCTTATAATTTTCTTTATACAAGTCTTTAGTCTCCTTAGGTATGTTTATTCCTAGATATTTTATTCATTTTGGTTTAATGGTAAATGGGAGAGTTTTCTTAATATCACTTTCAGATTTTTCATCATTAGAGTATAGGAATGTAAGAGATTTCTGAGCATTAATTTTATATCCTGCCACTTTACCAAATTCATTGATTAGCTCTAGTAGCTTTCTGGTAACATCTTTAGGATTCTCTATGCATAATATCATGTCACCTGCACATAGTGACAACTTTACTTCTTTTTTTCCAATATAGAGTTCTTTTATTTTTTTTCTCCTCTGATGCTCTGGCTAAAACTTCCAAAACTATGTTGAATAATAGTGGTAAGAGCAGATAACTTTGTCTTGTTCTTGATCTTAGAGGAAATGGTTTCAGTTTTTCACCATTGAGGATGATGTTGACTGTGGGGTTGTCATATATGGTCTTTATTATGTTGAGAAAATTTCCCTGTATGCCTACTTTCTGCAGGGTTTTTATCATAAATTGG
Organism: Aethalodelphis obliquidens; assembly: GCF_003676395.1. Classification (NCBI taxonomy): domain Eukaryota; kingdom Metazoa; phylum Chordata; class Mammalia; order Artiodactyla; family Delphinidae; genus Aethalodelphis; species Aethalodelphis obliquidens. The sequence goes on along the minus strand of NW_020838052.1, from coordinate 2,898,263 downwards.
TGTTGAATTTTGTAGGAAGCTTTCTCTGCATCGATTGAGATCATCATACGGTATTTATCCTTCAATTTGTTAGCATAGTGTATCACGTTGATTGATTTGCGTATATTGAAAAATCCTTGCATTCCTGGGATAAACCCCACTTGATCATGGTTTATGATCCTTGTAATGTTATGTTGGATTTTGTTTGCTAGTATTTTGTTGAGGATTTTTGCATGTATGTTCATCAGTGAGATTGGTCTGTAGTTTTCTTTCTTTGTGACATCCTTGTCTGTTTTTGGTATCAGGGTGATGGTGGCCTCGTAGAATGAGTTTGGGAGTGTTCCTCCCTCTGCTATATTTTGGAAGAGTTTGAGAAGGATAGGTATTAGCTCTTCTCTAAATGTTTGATAGAATTCTCCTGTGAAGGCATCTGGTCCTAGGCTTTTGTTTGTTGCAACATTTTAAATCACAGTTTCTATTTCAGTGCTAGTGATTTTTCTGTTCATATTTTCTATTTCTTCCTGTTTCAGTCTCAGAAGGTTGAGCATTTCTAAGAATTTGTCCATTTCTTCCAGTTTGTCCATTTTATTGGCATAGAGTTGCTTGTAGTCTTCTCCCATGATCTTTTGTATTTCTGCAGTGTCAGTTGTTACTTCTCCTTTTTCATTTCTAATTCTATAGATTTGAGTCTTCTCCCTTTTTTTCTTGATAAGTCTGGCTAATGGTTTATCAATTTTGTGTATCTTCTCAAAGAACCAGTTTTAGTTTGACTGATTTTTGCTATCATTTCCTTCATTTCTTTTTCATTTATTTCGGATCTGATCTTTATGTTTCTTTCCTTCTGCTAACTTTGGGGATATTTTGTTCCTCTTTCTCTAATTGCTTTAAGTGTATGGTTAGGTTGTTTATTTTAGATGTTTCTTGTTTCTTAAGGTAGGCTTGTATAGGTACAAACTTCCCTCTTAGAACTACTTTTGCTGCATCCCATAGGTTTTGGGTTGTTTTCTGTTCATTGTCATTTGTTTCTATGTTTTTTTTGATTTCCTCTTTGATTTTTTCAGTGATCTCTTGATTATTATGTAGTGTGTTTTTCTTATTCTTTTTAAAATATTTTTTGTATAGCTATTTATAATTTTATTTACATAGGAATCTGGTCATCATAACAATTGATGTAAAAATATGCAATACTTTCAATCAAATTGTCTTTAACCTCACTACCTACACATAACAACTTTTTATTTTTATTTTTGTAAGTTTTTTTTTACATCTTTATTGGAGTATAATTGCTTTACAATGGTGTATTAGTTTCTGCTTTATAACAAAGTGAATCAGTTATACATATACATATGTTCCCAGTTCTTTTCCCTCTTTTGTCTCCCTCCCTACCACTCTCCTGATCCCACCCCTCTAGGTGGTCAAAAACCACTGAGCTGATATCCCTGTGCTATGCGGCTGCTTCCCACCAGGTAACTATTTTACATTTGGTAGTGTATATATGTCCATGAAAATGTCTGACTTTGTCACAGCTTACCCCTTCCCATATTCTCAAGTCCATTGATTAGTAGGTCTGTGTGTTGTTTAGCCTCCATTTGCTTGTATTTCTTACAGATTTTTTCCTGTAACTGATATCTATTCTCACAGCGCTGTGGTTGGAAAAGGTGCTTGATATGATATCAATTTTCATAAGTTTACCAAGGCTTGATTTGTCACCCAAGATATGATCTATCCTGGAGAATGTTCCATGAGCACTTTAGAAGAATGTCTATTCTGTTTTGTTTTGTTTTGTTTTGTTTTTTGGTTAGAATGTCCTATAATATCAATTAAGTCCATCTTGCTTAACGTATCATTTAAAGCTTGTGTTTCCTTATTTTTTTTCATTTTGGATGATCTGTCCATTAGTGAAAGTGGTGTGTTAAAGTCCCACACTATGATTTTTATACTCTCGATTTCCCCTTTTATGGATGTTAGTATTTGCCTTATGTATTGACGTGCTCCTATATTGGGTGCATAAATATTTACAATTGTTATATCTTCTTCTTGGATCGATCCTTTGATCATTATGTAGTGTCCTTCTTTGTCTCTTGTAATAGTCTTTATTTTAAAGTCTATTTTGTCTGATATGAGAATTGCTACTCCAGCTTTCTTTTGATTCAAATTTGCATGGAATATCTTTTTCCATCCCCTCACTTTCAGTCTGTATGTGTCCCTAGGTCTGAAGTGTGTCTCTCATAGACAGCACATATACTGGTCTTGTTTTTGTATCCATTCAGCAAGTCTGTGTCCTTTGCTTGGAGCATTTTATCCACTTACATTTAAGGTAATTATCGATATGTATGTTTCTATTCCCATTTTCTTAATTGTTTTCAGTTTATTATTATAGGTCTTTTCCTTCTCTTGTGTTTCCTGCCTGGAAAAGGTACTTTAGCATTTGTTGTAAAGCTGGTTTGGTGGTGCTGAACTCTCTCAGCTTTTGATTGTCTGTAAGCTTTTAATTTCACCATCAAATCTGAATGAGATTCTTGCTGGTTAGAGTGATCTTGTTTGTAGGTTTTTCTCCTTCATCATTTTAAATATGTCCTGCCAGTCCCCTCTGGCTTGCAGAGTGTCTGCTGAAAGATCAGCTGTTAACCTTATGGGGATTCCCTTATGTGTTACTTCTTGCTATTCCCTAGCTGATATTAATATGTTTTCTTTGTATTTAATTTTTGATAGTTTGATTAATATGTGTCTTGGCGTGTTTTTCTTTGGATTTAACCTGTATGGGACTCTCTGTGCTTCCTGGACTTGATTAATTATTTCCTTTTCCATATTAGGGAAGTTTTCAACTATAATCTCTTCAAATATTTTCTCAGTCACTTTCTTTTTCTCTTCTTCTTCTGGGACCCCTATAATTCGAATGGTGGTGCATTTAATATTGTCCCAGAGGTCTCTGAAACTGTCCTCAGTTCTTTTCATTCTTTTTTCTTTATTCTGCTCTGCAGTACTTATTTCCACTATTTTATCTTCCAGGTCACTTATCCGTTCTTCTGCCTCAGTTATTCTGCTATTGATCCCTTCTAGAGAATTCTTAATTTCATTTTTTTGTGTTGTTCATCATTGCTTTTTTGCTCTTTATTTCTTCTAGGTCTTAATTAAAAGTTTCTTGTATTTTCTCCGTTCTATTTCCAAGATTTTGGATATCTTTACTATCATTATTCTGAATTCTTTTTCAGGTAGACTGCCTATTTCCTCTTCATTTGTTAGGTCTGGTTGGTTTTTCCTTGCTCCTTCAACTGCTGTGTTTTTCCGTCTTCTCATTTTGCTTAAATTAATGTGTTTGTGGTCTCCTTTTCACACGCTGCAGTTTCGTAGTGCCCGTTGTTTTTGGTGTCTGTCCCCAGTGGCTAAAGTTGGTTGGTTAAATGGGTTGTGTAGGCTTCCTGGTGGCAGGGACACTTGCCTGTGTTCTGTTGGATAAGGCTGGCTCTTGTTTTCTGGAGGGCAGGTCCACGTCTGTTGGTGTGTTTTGGAGTGTCTGTGGCCTTATTATGGTTTTAGGCAGCCTCTCTGCTAATGGGTGGCATTTTGTTCCTATCTTGCTAGTTGTTTGGCATAGCGTGTCCAGCACTGTAGCTTGCTGGTCATTGAGTGAAGCTGGGTCTTGTCATTGAGATGGAGATCTCTGGGAGATTTTCACCATTTGATATTATGTGGAGCTGGGAGGTCTTTTGTGGACTAGTGTCCTGAACTTCGTTCTCCCACCTCAGTGGCACAGCCCTGATGACTGGCCTGAGTGCCAAGAGCCTGTCCTCCACATGGCTCAGAATAAAAGGGAGAAAAGAAAGAGAGAAGAAGATAAAATAATATAAAGTAAAATAAAATAAAGTCATTAACATAAAAATGAACAAACAATTATTAAGAAAAAAAACTTTTAAGTAGTTAAAAAAAAATGGACAGACAGAACCCTAAGACAAATGGTTAAAGCAAAGCTACACAGACAAAATCACACACAGAAGCATACACATACACACTCAGAAAAAGAGAAAAAGGATAAAATATATATAGATCGGTGCTCCCAAAGTCCACCTCGTCAGTTTGTTATGAGTCATTGTCTATTCAGGTATTCCACAGATGCAGGATACATCAAGTTGACTGTGGAGATTTAATCCACTGCTCTTGGGGGTGCTGGGAGAAATTTCCCTTTCTCTTCTTTTTTCGCACAGCTCCTGGATTCAGCTTTGTATTTGACCCCGCCTCTACGTGTAGGTCATCTGAGGCCATCTGTTCTTCGCTAATACAGGACGGGGTTAAAGCTGATTCGGGGACTCTGGCTCACTCAGCCTGGGGGGAGGAGGGGTACGGATGTGGGGGGAGCCTGTGGCGGCAGAGCCCGACATGACGTTGCACCAGTCTGAGGCTCACCGTGCACTCTCCTGGGTAAATTGTCCCTGCTTCACGGGACCTGGCAGTGGCAGGCTGCAAAGATTCCCGGGAGGGCAGAGGTGGACAGTGACCTGTGCTTGCACACAGGATTTTGGGTGCCTGCTGCAGCAGCCTTAACCTCTCATGCCCATCTCTGGGGCCCGTGCTGATAGACGCACCTCGTGCCTGTCTCTGGAGGGCCTTTAAGTGGTGCTCTTAATCCCCTCTCCTCATGCACGATGAAACAAAGAGGCAAGAAAATGTCTCTTGTCTCTTCAGCAGCTCCAGTCTTTTCCCCGGACTCCCTCCTAGCTAGCTGTGGTGAACTAGCCCCCTTCAGGCTGTGTTCACACAGCTAACCCCAGTGCTCTCCCTGGGATCCGAACTCTGAAGACAATGCCTCAGCTCCCAGTCCCCACGTGTCCCGGCAGGTGAGCAGAAAAGACTCTCGGGCTAGTGAGTGCTGGTCAGCACCAATGCTCTGTGCGGGAATCTCTCCATTTGCATCTGCACCCCTGATGCTGCACTCTCCTCCATGGCTCTGAAGCTCCCTCTGCCGCCAAACACAGTCACCCCCTGCAAAGGGGCTTCCTAGTGTGTGGAACATTTCCTCATTCATAGCTCCCTCCTACTGGTGCAGGTCCCATCACTATTCTTTGTCTTTAGTTCTTTTTTCATTTGCCCTACCCAGGTATGTGTGGAGCTTCTTGACTTTTGGGAGGTCTGAGGTCTTCTGCCAGTTTTCAGTAGATGATCTGTAGGAGCTGCTCCACATGTAGATGTATTTCTTATGTATCTGTGGGGAGGAAGGTGATCTCCGCATCTTACTCTTCCGCCATCTTGAAGCTCCTCCCCTCTCCCTTTTATTCTGAGCCATGTGGATGACAGGCTCTTGGTGCTTCAGCCAGGCATCAGGGCTTTACCTCTGAGGTGGGACAGCCAAGTTCAGGACAATGGTCCACAAAAGGCCTCCCAGCTCCACGTAAGAAAAAATAGCAAAAATCTCACAGAGATGTCCATCTCAGTGCCAAGACGCAGATCCACTCAACGAACAGCATCCTACAGTAATGGACACCCTATGCCTAAAAAAAGCAAGAGATCCACACAACCTCAGCCATTAACGGAGAGGCTGCTGGTAATCATTATAAGGTCACAGACATTCGAAAACACACCATCAGATTTGGATCTGCCTGCAAGAAAGACAGGAACCAGCCTCATCCACCAGAACACAGGCAAAGGTCCCCTCCACCAGGGAGCCTACACAGCCCACTGAACCATACTTAGCAACTGGGGACATATACCAAAAACAATGGGAACTACACATCTGCAGCGTGTGAGAAGGAGATCCCAAACACAGTAAGTCAAGCAAAATGAGAAGAGAGAGAAACACACAGCAGATGAAGGAGCAAAGAAAAGCCCACCAGACCTAACAAATGAAGAGGAAATAGGCAGTGTACCTGAAAAAGAATTCAGAATAATGATAGGAAAGATGATCCAAAATCTTGGATATAGAATGGAGAAAATACAAGAAACGTTTAATAAGGAACTAGAAGAACTATAGTGCAAGCAAACAATGATGAACAACACAATAAATGAAATTTAAAAGTCTCTAAAAGGATCAACAGCAGAATAACTAAGCAGAAGGATGGATAAGTAACCTGGAATATAAAATAATGGAAATAACTACTGCAGAGCAGAATAAAGAAAAAGGAATGAAAACAATTGAGGACAGTCTCAGATACCTCTGGGACAATATTAAACGCACCAACATTCAAATTATAGGGGTCGGGAAGGCGGAAGATGGCGGAAGAGTAAGACGCGGAGATCACCTTCCTCCCCACAGATACACCAGAAATACATCTACACGTGGAACAACTCCTACAGAACACCTACTGAAGGCTGGCAGAAGACCTCAGACCTCCCAAAAGGCAAGAAACTCCCCATGTACCTGGGTAGGGCAAAAGAAAAAACAGAGACAAAAGAATAGGGATGGCACCTGCACCAGTGGGAGGGAGCTGTGAAGGAGGAAAAGTTTCCACACTCTAGGAAGCCCCTTCGCGGGCGGAGACTGCGGGAGGCGGAGGGGGGAGCTTCGAAGCTGCGGAGGAGTGCACAGCAACGGGTGCGGAGGGCAAAGCGGGGAGATTCCCGCACAGAGGATCGGTGCCGACCGGCACTCACCAGCTCGAGAGGCTTGTCTGCTCACCCGCCGGGGCGGGCGGGGCTGCGAGCTGAGGCCGGAGCGCAGGGAGAGGACTGGGGTTGGCGGCTTGAACACAGCCTGAAGGGGTTAGTGCACCACAGCTAGCCGGGAGGGATTCCGGGGAAAACCCTGCACCTGCAGAAGAGGCAGGAGACTTTTCCTTCCCTCTTTGTTTCCTGGGGCGTGAGGAGAGGGGTTTAAGAACGCTGCTTAAAGGAACTCCAGAGACGGGCGCGAGCCGCGGCTAAAAGCGCGAACCCCAGAGACGGGCGCGAGCCGCGGCTGAAAGCGCGGACTCCAGAGACGGGCGCGAGCCGCGGCTGAAAGCGCGGAATCCAGAGACGGGCGCGAGCCGCGGCTGAAAGCGCGGAATCCAGAGACGGGCGCGAGCCGCGGCTGAAAGCGCGGACCCCAGAGGCGGGCGGGAGAAGTTAGGGCTGCTGCTGCCGCCACCGAGGGGCCTGTGTGCGAGCACGGGTCACTCTCCACACCCCTCTTCCGCGGAGCCTGTGCAGCCCGCCACTGCCGGGTTCCCGGGATCCAGGGACAACTTCCCCGGGAGAGCGCACAGCGCGCCTCAGGCTGGTGCAAAGTCACGCCGGCCTTTGCCACCGCAGGCCCGCCCCGCACTCTGTGCCCCTCCGTCCCCGCCGGCCTGAGTGCGCCAGAACCCCCAATCAGCGGCTCTTTTAACCCCATCCTGTCTGAGCAAAAGACAGATGCCCTCCAGCGATCTACACGCAGAGGCAGGGCCAAATCCAAAGCTTAGCCCTGGGAGCTGTGAGAACAAAGAAGAGAAAGGGAAATCTCTCCCAGCAGCCTCAGAAGCAGCGGATTAAAGCTCCACAATCAACTTGATGTACCCTGCATCTGTGGAATACCTGAATAGACAACCAATCATCCCAAATTAAGGAAGTGGACTTTAGGAGCAAGATCTATGATTTTTTCCCCTTTCCTCTTTTTGTGAATGTGTATGTGTATGCTTCTGTGTGAGATCTTGTCTGTATAGTCTTGCTTCCACCATTTGTCCTAGGGTTCTATCCGTCCATGTTTTTTTTTTTTAATTTTTTTTTCTTAATAATTAATTTTAAAAACCTTATTATACTTTACCTTCGTTCTTTCTTTCTTTCTTTCCTTCCTTCCCTCCTTTGCACAACGAATCATCCCAAATTGAGGAGGTGGTCTCTGACAGCAAGATTTAGGATTTTTCCCCATTTACCTCTTTTAGTGAGGGTGTATGTGTATGCTTCTGTGTAAGATTTTGTCGGTATAGCTTTGCTTCCAACATTTGTCCTAAGGTTCTTTCCGTCCCTTTTTTTTTTTTTTTTTTTTAAATAAAAATTTTTTAATTCAATAACTTTATTATACTTTATTTTATTTTTACTGTATCTTCTTTCTTTCTGTCTTTTTTCCTTCTTTCCCTCCTTCCTTCCTTCCTCCCTCCCTCCCTCCTTTCTTTCCTTCTTGCCTTCTTTCCTTCTTTGCTTCTTTCTTTCTTTCTTCCTTCCTTCCGACCCTCCTTTCCTTCTTTCTTTCCTCATACTTCTACTAATTCCCTCTACTTTTTTTCCCTTTTATCCTGAGCCTGTGGATGAAAAGCTTTTGGTGCTCCAGCCAGGAGGCAGGGCTCTGCCTCTGAGGTAGGACAGCCAACTTCAGGACACTGATCAACAAGAGACCTCCCAGCTCCACATAATATCAAACGGCGAAAATCTCCCAGAGACCTCCATCTTAACACCAGCACCCAGCTTCACTCAACGACCAGCAAGCCACAGTGCTGGAAAACCTATGCCAAACAACTAGCAAAACAGGAACACAACCCCACCCATTAACAGAGAGGCTGCCTGAAATCATAATAAGGCCACAGACACCCCCAAACACACCACCAGACGTGAACCTGCCCACTAGAGAGACAAGATCCAGCCTCATCCACCACAACACAGGCACTAGCCCCCTCCACCAGGAAGCCTACACAACCCACTGAACCAACCTTAGCCACTGGAGACAGACATCAAAAACAGGAGGAACTACAAACCTGCAGCCTGCAAAAGGAGACCCCAAACACAGTAAGATAAGCAAAATGAGAAGACAGAAAAACACACAGCAGATAAAGGAGCAAGATAAAAATGCACCAGACCTAACAAATGAAGAGGAAATAGGCAGTCTACCTGAAAGAGAATTCAGAATAATGATAGTAAGGTTGATCCGAAATCTTGGAGATAGAATGGACAATAGATTGGACAAAATGCAAGAATCAGTTAACAAGGACCTAGAAGAACTACAGATGAAACAAGCAACGATGAACAACACAATAAATGAAATTAAAAGTACTCTAGATGGGATCAATAGCAGAATAACTGAGGCAGAAGAACGGATAAGTGACCTGGAAGATAAAATAGTGGAAATTACTACTGCAGAGCAGAATAAAGAAAAAAGAATGAAAAGAACTGAGGACAGTCTCAGAGACCTCTGGGACAACATTAAACGCACCAACATTCGAATTATAGGGGTTCCAGAAGAAGAAGAGAAAAAGAAAGGGACTGAGAAAATATTTGAAGAGATTATAGTTGAAAACTTCCCTAATATGGGAAAGGAAATAGTTAATCAAGTCCAGGAAGCACAGAGAGTCCCATACAAGATAAATACAAGGAGAAATACGCCAAGACACATATTAATCAAACTGTCAAAAATTAAATACAAAGAAAGCATTTTAAAAGCAGCAAGGGAAAAACAACAAATAACACATAAGGGAATCCCCATAAGGTTAACAGCTGATCTCTCAGCAGAAACCCTACAAGCCAGAAGGGAGTGGCAGGACATACTGAAAGTGATGAAGGAGAAAAACATGCAGCCAAGACTACTCTACCCAGCAAGGATCTCATTCAGATTTGATGGAGAAATTAAAACCTTTACAGACAAGCAAAAGCTGAGAGAGTTCAGCACCACCAAACCAGCTTTACAACAAATGCTAAAGGATCTTCTCTAGGCAAGAAACACAAGAGAAGGAAAAGACCTATAATAACGAACCCAAAACAATTTAGAAAATGGGAATAGGAACATACATATCGATAATTACCTTAAATGTAAATGGACTAAATGCTCCCACCAAAAGACACAGATTAGCTGAATGGATACAAAAACAAGACCCTTATATATGCTGTCTACAAGAGACCCACTTCAGACCTAGAGACACATACAGACTGAAAGTAAGGGGATGGAAAAAGATATTCCATGCAAATGGAAACCAAAAGAAAGCTGGAGTAGCAATTCTTATATCAGAGAAAATAGACTTTAAAAGAAAGACTATTAGAAGAGACAACGAAGGACACTACATAATGATCAAGGGATCGATCCAAGAAGAAGATATAACAATTGTAAATATTTATGCACCCAACATAGGAGCACCTCAATACATAAGGCAAATACTAACAGCCATAAAAGGGGAAATCGACAGTAACACATTCATAGTAGGGGACTTAAACACCCCACTTTCACCAATGGACAGATCATCCAAAATGAAAATAAATAAGGAAACACAAGCTTTAAATGATACATTAAACAAGATGGACTTAATTGATATTTATAGGACACTCCATCCAAAAACAACAGAATACACATTTTTCTCAAGTGCTCATGGAACATTCTCCAGGATAGATCATATCTTAGGTCACAAATCAAGCCTTGGTAAATTTAAGAAAATTGAAATTGTATCAAGTATCTTTTCTGACCACAACGCCATGAGACTAGATATCAATTACAGGAAAAGATCTGTAAAAAATACAAACACATGGAGGCTAAACAATACACTACTTAATAATGAAGTGA